>NC_060244.1:6110000-6410000 GCF_021155785.1 Neodiprion fabricii
TCACACCTGCAGCAGGAGGAGATCAGGAAGCGGGAGGATGCGGAGCTGACTCGTAGACGTGAGGAGGCTTCGTTCCACTGGCGGAAAGCCGTCCATGCGGTAAGTCAGCTACGATACGGGAGTGCCCTCCGCGATTTATACCTCGAGGTGCAAACGGCAGCCGAAGAGCGGATTTCCGGCGCGATAACGCAGCCGTAGCGACTTCCGCTCTCCTCCAGATATCGCTGCCTCGTTTCGGGCTATTTTCACGGACCCGTGACGTGCTCTGCACGCCAAAGATGAGCACGCTTCCTGCAGAAAGGCACCTTGTATCTTATAGCTATTTTTTCGTTAATCGCCCAGGAACGACACAAGGCGAGGCGAGATCACCGTTACAGGCGGAGACCCGACGCGTGTAGGTGGGAACCTGTGTCATACTTCTTGTATAACCGTATAATACAAGATTACGATATTTGTACAGTTGCATTGCAAGGGGTTCCCATTTCTGTCCGATCCTGCACACCCAAAGCAATTTTTCTCCAGCTGTGCTACGGCTGCGTTGATAAGTTTTTTCAACCGCATGCGTTATCGTTCGTCTCAACGTATCGTCATCGTTCCTGTCGTACACGAGTTTGTGAGCTGTTATTCCTTGGAAATTGCATCGACGCTCGGGGACTTTGTAATTTTAATCTGGTATACGGAAATGCATGTACCTACGATGTATATTATACTACTGCGAAATTGCCAGTTTCGTCATCAACCATTTTTAACCCGACAGCATCTGTTATTCCTCATTTCGTATGCGCCGTTTCGTGACAGTAAAACAACTGATATTATCATGTTTTTCCTGGACTGTAAAAAATTCTAAGAAAAGCAACCGAAACTTGCTCACAATATTTTGTACGCATGCATAGGTATAGCGTGTTACGTGACTGGGAAGCAAAGAATTTAATTTCACCGAGTGGACGACTCTCAACGAGGAAAGGCAGTTGTATTCTTCCTCGGAATTGTATAGCGGTCCGAACGTTGGAATCTGATCGTGAGTTGAACGAATTTTTCCGCTCAAGGAATACGGAAAATTAATTATTTTTTTTTTCCTTGGTCAACTAATAATACATCGCTACAGGCGTAGCAGCACGTAACAAGTGCTTATTCTGGACGACGAATAGAGATAAGCTTAATAATATTTTATTCGTCGTAAGATAAAATTCTATTCTAAACAACCGCGACCATTTACCTGCCGCAAATAAATCCGAGGGACGCACAAGCCGCGGCTTCCACTATAAGCCGATGCTTGAATCTAAATAACGTCACGAATTTTTTCTCTCTCTCTCTCTCTCTCTCTCTCTCTAAATATAATTTTCATTTCCGAGGATGAGCGTTTCGCGAATATTATCTAATTTAAACAAAGCAAGAACACCTCAGATTTGAATAAAAATCAAAGTTCAACCGGCGCGAATGACGTAACGCGTAATCTGGGTATCGAGATGTTGTATGTAGGAAGAAATAAAAAGTGTTGTCAAAAATTTATTCTCAATGACGAATCAAAACGATATACATAATAGACAGCGTCAGCACATGCCTGGCAAAGCACGTGTTTGCTAGACGAAGGCAATATTAGTAACCTTGAGGAACACCTGTCGTGGAATAAATATAGACGTTTCAACGTGAAGAAGAAGTACATAAATCGGATTGTACTTCGACGTGTGAGCGTAGTGTGTTGTACGTATTACGGAGATGGAAAGTGAACCATCAACTCACGCGCGGTTGTCCGGATAACAGTGATGGCGATTGTCGAGCGAAGGTGGATCCTGGTTCCTATACCCAAGCGACAGTCGGCCATGTCATACACGAAGAGACGTGGACAGCAATCCGTGTCGCAACGAGCTAGATTCCGAGCTACGTCAATGTCTAGGTGAACGTCGTCCCGTCTTCCAAACTTGAAGGCCAAGATCACGGAGTGATAATAACCGATGCCAAGGGGACCTGGAGAACGGCTGGATGACAGCGGCGCACGTCGCTCGCTTATTTAATTTGGAATAGCCAGCTAATTGTTGGGCCAGTGGATTAGGCAAGGTCAGGCGCGTAGTCTCATTCCTCCTAATATCTTGAGGCTCCCGGAGGAATGCGGGGCGGTACCCTGCAGGCTAATAGAATCAGCGTATTAAACAAAGTAGAACGAAGCGGGGAATCGTAGGACTTCGGAAGCCGTAGGTGTAGCCGACCGGCCCTCCGGATCCTCCTCGTCAACCTCCAGTCGCTTCATCACGCCAACGGACCTTGGTCATCCGCGCGTGGTGCCGTTTCGCTAACGGGCAGCGATATCTTCTTGGCTCCCCGTCACTTCCGCCGATTCGTTATCCATCCTCTTGCGAAAAGGGAGATTACCACCATTTCCCGAAGTTCAATTTTCCTGAATAGACTCGGACACGATTTAACCGTAAAGAGTAACTTCCCCACTGCGGTGTACCACTAGTGCCAGCGACACCGACTACGGTTGCTGATATGTCCGAGGAGGACGCCGAACAATCGTCCCCGAAGGACGAGGACACGCAGGACGACGGGTGAGACATTATCGGAGTGATCGAGCGGTCTCATCTCCGCTGATCTATATGCCCTTCGGCAAAGTTATATAAGAGTATAACGCTTCGAAGTGCTTTTGTAGAAGTATCTAAGTACCTAGTTATGTAGTGACTGCATTATAGCGTGTATGATAATAAAGATGACCTTGTAGATGGTATAATACATATAGCACAGATAGAAGAACCATGTTAATGCCAAATTCCAATTACGACCGAGGAATACGTACTTTTCATCGCATCTTCGAGATCTGACAAGTGATCGCCGTGTGCGCACTAAGGTGTAAATTTTGTGTTATATTGTTACCGATTCGAGTCGCGCTACCCGGCACAATGTCGGACTAACCGGTTTTAGACCTGTACCGGGAGTCAGCCAGTCTTTGAACCCGGTTCGTGCGTCATGGAATTCGTTAAGTTGAAGAAATGGACGGAGGGAGAGGATGCCGCGAGTTTCAATGCAATGCGGGTCCGAGTAAAGCGTTAAAATTGTGCTCAAATGGTTGCACGTCGAGTCTTTTTCACGGTGAAATTATTTGTATAACCGCGTAGCACGATTCAAAGAGGAAGTCGAGCTCTTGTCGAGCTGATATTAACGAACGTTGATAATAAAACTGTTCCAATTTACCTACTCAAGGCAAAATTTTGTTCGCGTATACGCGGGCAAGAATATCGCGGTACACCCACACCGCGTTAACGCGGTTTGAATTTATCCGCAAACTGTACATTGCAGTGAGTTTCGATAATATACCTGCGAGTTTGTTCAACCTTGACGTTGAGACGCTCTGCTACTGGCCAGCACGATTAATTCATAAATATTTTACGATCTGAGACAGGCAAAACGACACAACGATCGTACTGAACTCCTGACATTTTCACGATAGGCGATGCACGAAGATCAGAGACGAAGGACGTACGCAATGGCGTGAAAAATTATTCAGATCGAGCGAGGATGAGAGTACAAAAATTTTGCCTAGAATCTTCCGCGAACGTACCATTCGTCCAAACTTGACATTAAACCAACTACTCGAATCGTCAGACTGGTACAGAAATGACGAAACATCCGCAATGGAATGGAAGTTGAACCGAAACCGGTTCGCTGATGCAACGAAAATTTCCAGATCAAGATCATTTACAATTTACGAAAATGTCATACCGTTGCCGATGTATCACTCAAGGACTGTTCGTCGACGGTGTAATGTGAAATTCGGCGTCAAACTCGACGGCACTTTTCGCGCGACAAAAGTCCTCCTCTACGCGGACGGTGACTTCACCGTCCACATCCTGCAACAGAACGGCAATACTATTCTCAACGAAATGGTGATAGACAGTAGTGGCGCGTGACGATGGGCAAACCTCGTGCACCCGGAGTGCCTCCCACCTCTCGTCCACCTCACCTGGTTTTCCTTGATCTGCCTACAGTCGAAACCTTGCGCGATGTAACAGTCCGCAGGTAAAAGTTTGGCAAGTTAGTATCGCGGGTCAGTCGTCGTTCCGATCGAATCGGCGGAAAAATCGCTCTCCCGTCGATCGTCGATCCGAATCGATCTCCTCGAGTAGTCTTCATCCGCGCAAGTGAAACACCTCTACCCACCTCGAAAGTGAATCAAAGACCTTCCACCGCACTCGTCTTTTCGCCTCACATCGACCAGATGATAATCCCGCCCTCTTCCTGGCTCGATTACGTCGCTAATCTCGATCGGCCTCCCGCACCTGCTCGACGACGTAGACTTTTCCCTCGAGCCGGTCGCGATCCTCAGCGTCAGGATCACAAAGCGGACATGGTCCCCGCCCTGGACTGGCCGCAATCTCTGTCGGGGTGCGAAGTGCTCGAGAGGCAAGCGCCGATCAACAGCGTTCGGAAAACGTGAGTCCGGAGAATACGTTAACGTCTGAATGCCAGACACATCTGCATCCTCATCTCCTCTTTCACGGTTCCATTCTCCGTCTCTATTCGCTTCTGTCTTTGAACTGCTGGATTGAATGCCCTTTCAACTTGCTCCTCCGCATTGTTATAATCGGCGCGGGAGTCATCTCCGCGTCCCAGGACACAGTGAATGGGGTTTATTGTGTTCCACTCTATTCTGCTTCGTTCCATTTTCTGTCTCTCTCTCTCTCTCTCTCTCTCTCTCTCTATCTCTCCGTCTCTTTTCCTCTTTGCACTCTCCATCTAACCATTTGTATTATTTATCTCACCCGTCTGTCTAACGCCGCTGAGCAGTTTGCATATAATGTACCTACTCACCGAACCAACGACTCACTGCTGGTATGACGGGCTCCAATTCTCTCGGGGCTACGGTCGGTAGACCTTAAAGCAAGGTGACGCAGAGGTGGGTCATACCTGCTTGCTTCTACGGCCCAGCAGCCAGCCTGCAGGATTTCTGGCACCCGTAGGGCGTTTGAAAGATAATAAAAATTAAATTTCGAAAATCCAGTTTGATTTTTTATGTTTTCACCTGTTTTCGATACCATGCACCGTGATACAGATCGCGACTATTTTTTGGACTATAGCTGTTGACAATTTTTTTGAGCTTCTTGTTTTGTGTGCAGTGTATTGATAAAGTATGAGTTGAAAATATTTCGATAATTGTTTTCGATGTTTCCATAGACAATCTCTGAGTAAATATATATGTACTCTCAGAAAGTCTGACAAGGAACGTCAGTTCGATATGCCCCTCCGATTTCGTTGAGGCTCGTGTATGTTGTAGAACATTGAAAACTAAAGGACGCGTTCTTCTTTTTAGCGGCGACATGATGGTTTAAAGGGGTGAAAACGACTCCCAAAGATGGGCTTCCAATGGGGTGGTTTCTCAGTTTCGGACAGATGCGCGCGATGTGTTTGATAGGTTTCTATTTACGAATGAAACATTTAGGCATTGATTTGAATTCGAATACAACAAGCGCATCAAGAAATCACCCCATTGGGTGCCCACCTTTGAGGGTTGTTTTAACCTCTTCAAAGCATTTATCCACCGATAAAAAGAAAATATCTGTGTTTTAGTTTTTAATGGTCTACAACATACTTGAGTTGCAACGAATTCGAAGGAGGCAACCAAACTGGTTTTTCTTGTAAGCTTCGTAGAAGGTAATTTATTCGCACCTCAGGTTCATGTTTTTAATGAGATTATCTGTTTAATGCATATGGAAAATCGCGGTGGTCGCTGCTCTGTTTTTCCTTGAAATCACAACTGAAATTTGAATACTTTTACGTGGGGGCTAGGTTTTGATTGATATATTCTGAAAATTTCGCGAGATGAAAATGTTCGAGCCGCTGATTCGGATACTATAATAAAATTTCATTCCGCTAACTTTTTATTGTTAGTATAGTATACTAACGCGAATCAAACGTTACTGCTCATTCGAAAATGCATTAAATTATAAAACTTTAGTGAAAAAGATAAAATAAATAAACATTCTCTAACGTGTGGTGCATTGAAGAAATTGATTGCCATCCTATTCACACCGCCAATATCGGATATAAAATGCCATCGAATCGAAGAACGCGATCTTTCACGTGTGTCTACGCGCCGAGGGACCGTATGAAAGCGGGTCCATTTAAGAGGAAACAACCGTGTAAATACTACATGAACCTGCTACTCGTGGCTATATGGTTTTGCCTGCAATATGTATATAATTTAAATAATTTCTTTCTCGTACCTCAGGCTTACGTATTCGCGTATGCACTGTTATAATCTGCATTGTAGGTTACTCGGATTGGCACCCGGGCTAGGACACCGTGTGCATTTCGAGGATGGGTTACGAGAGCAGCTTCGCTTGAAAGCTAGTATCGAGGAACAGGAAAGGTTGGCATATACCCACCCACGTCAGCTTAACGAAACCACGCTATGTGAATTGCGAGCCCGTTGCATTCGGGGTCAAGGGGTTATAGATCGCAGACGATTGCAGGCGGGGGAATGAAAAGAGGATCCATAATGAATAGCCGCGAAAGAGGCTCTTGAATAAAGGAATGCGAGAGGAAATAAAAAAAAAAATAAAAATAAAAAAATAAAAAAACATCCAGCACCCAGAGGATGCTTTCATCCCCGAGACGCGCCGCGATCAGCGCGTTTCTGGGTGCGCGCAATAGAGAATCTTGAAACCGAGTTGGCGCGCTAGTCGCAATCAAGCTTTCGGAGAGCGGCGGCGTCTCGGGGGGCGGCGGACGACGGGTGCCAGGTAGCGAGCGAACCGACGCGACTTGCGCTACGGGGAATAATAAGCAAGCGGGCGAGCGTACGAACGAGTGACTTGCTAGCGAGTAAGAAAAACGAGGGAGGAGGACGGCGTAGTGTGGCAAAGGAGAGGTGGTGCTCCGTTTTCCATACCGTCGGTTACGATGGCGGTGACCTGACTCCGTCAGAGTCCCCTGGTCTGCGGAGCGCGGGTTATTCGCCTACCTGGAGAAGCCGGGAAACGCGCGAGTATACATATAACAGTGAAATCGAATTCTAAATAGCACGTCGCGGCGCGCGTCGTCGCCAGCTTCCCCTCTCCTCCTCGGCCCGCGAGTTATAATCATAGAACGCGTCGGCTCGCGAGGCGCGAGAGTAAAACGCGTGCGGATCAAAACAAAAAGAGAGATTAATACATGATATTACACGTACGTGCGTACGTGCGAGAGGGAGAGAGAGAGAACGATATATATGTGTATATATATATACATAAAAGAGCGTAAAATACTAATGGTCCCGTCGATGCCGCATGCAGGCAGGATCCAGTGGTCAACGTGCAGTTTCGTGGGTGTCTAGTAGACGCTGCGGGACGTTCAGGTGGTGACGAATACGGGAACCGTGGTGCTGGTGGAGCGAAAGTGCGAGAAGTAAAGGGAGGGGAAGGGAAGCGAAGGGACGGTGGGGAGGGCGCTGCGCGGTGTAGAGACGACTCGACCCCGCGGCACCGTAGGCGGCAGGGGGCGGCGGCAGGGCGGGGGAGGGTGTCGGATCGATGCCAGAGCCCAGGCCAACGAGCCGACGCCGTCACGAGCCTCGCGTCGTCGAGTGATCCGTCAAAGGCACGCGCGAGCCTCGGAGACGACTAGGGAGAGAACCGAGGTGCGACAACTGCAAGCGTTGAGCTGGCAGGGAGATACGAGGAGAAGTCGGGGCCCGGAGCCGTTTGCGAGGAAGTAATTAGTGGGGTAACGGTCGGGGTTCGGGGCGAGAGAAAGAGCCTGGAAAGAGAGAGAGAACTCAGGTGGAGGATATACAATTATTACGGTGACACTGTACGATGGGCCGCGACGTCGTCGCTGCAGGCCACGGGGATGAGGTAGCGACGACGGCGAGACGGAGCAACGCGGGGGCGGAGGAGGAGGCCGAGGCTGGTATCCCCAGGGGGAGGTAGCTGAAGGCAGCCGGCGAGGTGCGGGCGAGCGATGCAGCGGCTGCGCTCGACGTTCAAGCGGTCGCGAACGCCGACGGGCGCCGAGATGAAGTCACAGTCGAGTCTAGAGGTGCCGAAGCAGGTGAGGTCCGCCTCCTTCGACGAGATACAGCTCGAGGCGAAGCGGCAGGACGGGGCGCGGGCGAGAGAACAGAGCCCCGCCGATCGGGCCGCGGCGGCTTCGTGCAACCCCCAGCAACCCTCGTTCCGGTCGGCATCATCCGCCTTCACCTCCGCCGCCAGCAGCTCCGCCGCGATCGCCGCCCCGAGCCGTTACTCCCACCACGAGTCGGCCGTCAGGAGACTGACGACCCTCCGCGTACCCCAGCTGCGGAGCAACCAGCGTTCGAAGAGCTTCGATGCTTGCGGCATCGACAAGAGAAGCACGGGGAATCCTTCGCCGCCGCCGATTCTCCAGGCATCCGGATGCTACCACTGCGCCTGCGTCGAGGAGTACGAGCGGCGGCAGGCCAGGAAGAACGAGGCCGCGGAATCACCCTCCGCGATATTCGCAGCCAGGACTATCCTCGACGCGAGGGTCGGGAGCACCGAGGATGGTGAGGACGAGGAGGAGGACGACGAGAGGGAGGAAAACGAGGACGAGGACGACGAAGACGCCGATGCCGACGACTTGCAGGACGCGGAAGAAGACGCGCTCAGGTACCGCGAACGATCCTCGGGGAGTTCCTGTTCGCAGCAGGACTCCCAGGAGAGAACGGACCGTGAGAACAGCCCCGAGATTCTGGTCACCCTGACGAGCACGGACTCCTCTTATCCCTCGACGAGACGGAGATCGGTCGCCTCGCCCAAACTCTCGAGACAGGAAGCGCTTACCTCGTTTCCCGCCGACCTCACCTCCACCCTTAGCATCAAGGACCCCGAAGACGACGAGGGCGACGGCAGCTCCGATCCATCCGCGACCGACGTCGAGTCCGAGGAACGGACTGGACTGAGAGGCGGACGACTCGTCGTCAGGGACATTTTCCTCACCGTTCCAGAGCTTAAGAGAGACCGTGCAGCCTCCGTCGACTCCTGCTTCAACGGCAGCAAGGCCTCCGAGAAGACCGGAGAGAACCAGCAGGGCCTCCTTGCCGTTCCTCAGCAGAGCTTGCGATCGAAAAGCGTCGACATCGTCCTTCCCACCGACGCTCAGACCAGATACACCACCCTCCTACCATCCAACGAGTCTCGTCAGTTGCGAGGGTAGGTTTGTCCGTCGCCACGGCGAAGGGATCCGAAAGGGAGCCTTACTGCGAACTCCCCGTTTGTCTCGGGCACAGGATAATCCTGAAATAGAAGGGGGGCGGGGGGGATGTGGAATCGTCTTTTTGACCACACAATACCCGATCGTATGCCTGTAGTATGTCCCCATGCCTGCAGTAGCGTTTATATGATTACCTTAGACCCGTAAGCGGGAGCTGAAGAGCGCTTGATCGCGTAGCGTGTATTCCTGTCCAGCTAAATATCACTACGTGTTTATTTCAGAGGGAGAGAGGGAGCAGATGGTGGGTCGAGTGCTGGCCAACAAAGAGAACCCCGATCGACGCCAGACTGGGGACCGAGCGCGATCAACGGGGAACATCTCTGGGTCCCAACCGCTGCTTCCGGGGACTTTTGCTACGTCACTGACTGTTCCGTGAGTCCTGTAACCAGTACATAAATAACTTTTAAAAGCGGTCCAAGGAAGGGTGGGCAAACATTAAACTTCCCTGTTTCAGAAACACGGTCCGAGGCTAAAGTGCGCAGCGTGTCGAGTAGTGGCCCACGCCTGCTGCGCTACGGGACTCGGGTTTGCCTGCAAGCCTAGTTTCCGGGACGTTGGAGTGCGGCAGTACCGGGAGCAGACATCGACGCACCATCACTGGGTGCACAGAAGGTCGCAGAAGGGTAAATGCGCCAACTGTGGTAAATCGTTCCAGTCCAAGCTCAGTTTCAGTTCAAAGGAGATAGTAGCGCTGAGCTGCAGCTGGTGCAAGACGGCTTACCACAACAAGGAGGCATGCTTCAACGTCCAGAAGATCGGCGAAAACTGCGACCTGGGCCGTCACGCTTCGGTGATAGTTCCTCCCTCGTGGATAGTAAAGCTTCCGCGTAAAGGGAGCTTCAAAAGCAGCCTCCGTAAGTCGCCCCAGAAGAAGAAGTCCGGCTCGGGTGGCGGCGGCTGTTTGGCCGGCACCGCCTCCACCCGAAAAAAGAAGGACAAGGACAAAGATAAGGAGCAGACCAGACTCTGGGTCGTCAAGCCCATACCGACGGCCAGCGTCAGGCCCGTCTTGGTGTTCATCAACCCCAAATCAGGCGGCAATCAAGGCGCGAAACTCCTTCAGAAGTTTCAGTGGCTCCTCAATCCGCGTCAGGTCTTTGACCTCACACAAGGCGGTCCGAAAATGGGGTGAGATTTACTCCTCGTTACAAGCTTATTCCGCCGCTTATCCGTGATCAGTGTGCGACAACCTTGACCTCCTTCCTGTCCCCGCAGATTGGAGCTCTTCAAAAAAGTCCCGAACCTCAGGGTTCTGGCTTGCGGTGGCGACGGTACCGTCGGCTGGGTCCTCTCCATTCTCGATCAAATCGGGGCATCGCCGCCGCCTGCGGTTGGCGTCCTTCCTCTCGGTACGGGAAACGACCTTGCTCGGGCCCTCGGCTGGGGCGGCGGATACACCGACGAGCCCATAGCCAAGATACTCTCGAACATCGGGGACAGCGACACTACGCTTCTAGATCGATGGCAACTGACCGTTGAGAGGAACACCGACGCTCCGAACGACGACGAGGCTGGTAAAGGGAAGGAGAACCTTCCCTTGAACGTGGTCAACAACTATTTCTCCCTCGGCGTCGACGCTCACATCGCCCTAGAATTTCACGAGGCAAGAGGTGAGAAATCCTGATTCCACAATCGACGTTACAAGATTTCTAAATACTCAATTTTTCGTCGCAGAGGCCCACCCGGAAAAGTTCAACTCCCGGCTCAGGAACAAAATGTTCTACGGACAAATGGGCGGCAAGGATCTTGTCCGCCGAAAGTGGAAGGACCTCTCGGAGTTTGTTACCCTGGAATGCGACGGGCAGGACTTGACTCCAAAGCTGAAGGAGCACCGAGTCCACGCTATAGTATTTCTCAACATCGGATCCTACGGAGGAGGAACTCACCCCTGGGCTGCGGGGGGTGGTGGAAGCAGCGGGGGTGGCTCGGGAGTGACTGGCGAACCGGCTACCGATGACGGGCTGATCGAGGTCGTGGGGCTGACGACTTATCAGCTTCCCTTGCTGCAGGCAGGCGGTCATGGAACCTGCATAGCCCAGTGCAGCAAGGCGAAGTTGGTAACGACGAGGACGATCCCGATGCAGGTACAGTGACATTTGCTTGCTCGACTGTCAGTGTTGCCAGCCCATACCGTAATTATGGAAACGTAACATAATTTGCCGTCTATTCCCATGTACCATAACGCGTGTACCATGACTCACAAATCTATACCATAATATTACATTTCTTAGATTTTTACCTAATTTGTACCGTATTCCACACATTTGGAATAAATTCACTGTCGTAGATTGTACAATACCGTAAAATTCTGGACTGATAAAATTATCGAATTAAATACCGTATTGTTACTGTAGCTTGACCTAATTCTATCCTTAAAATTTTCTTGTAAAAGGGTATTACAAATTAACTTATACACAATTAGACTGTGAGACTAAAAGCATTTACAGAAATTATACGGTTTAACGTTAATTGCTAAATAAACTTCAGACTAATCACCATAATCCCCCGTAGCAATTTAAATTTAGAAAATGAGCTTCCTTAGTGTTCTCTTAACGGTGGCATGAGATGGTAAAATTATCGGTTACAGTTCAACTCTCGTTCATATATACGGTCCTGTGGGAGGTCCTATACACGTACCATAAAAGTACCATAATTTTACGATCCTCGGTGGATAATTTAGTCTCGAGAGGCTGACGACACTGCGATAATCATTTTTCTCACATTCTTTGACCACGTCTCTAACTCGATAGGTGGATGGTGAGGCGTGCCGCTTGCTACCGTCGACGATCTCGCTATCGCTGCTCAACCAAGCGACGATGCTCGCGAAGCGAAGAAACACAGGAAAACCGCAGCAGAACGTCGGAGCGAAACTGGAGCGGCTAAAGCTGCCCGTTATGAAGATCAAAATGTCCGATTACGAGGCGTACCACTCGGACAAGGAGCGACTCAAACGGTCGGCTGTCTCTTGGCTGCCGGATACCCTCGACTTGGACGCCACTCTGGACCTCGAATCCCTGCGAGGAATACTCGCGAAAGATCTGCCGATGGACGCCTGTTGCTTTTTGGACTGTAAGTGACGATGTCGCGGTAAAGCGAAGCCCGCATGAATTCACGGTGGTGCTTTTCCTCCCCCCCAGCTTGCACGGCGGAGCGATTTTTCAGGATCGACAGAGCCCAAGAGCAGCTTCACTACGTCACCGACGTCGCGGCTGATGCTCTTTACGTTTTGGAGGAGGGAGTCGCGGCGGTTCCGCACCCGGATGCGGACAGCGTCGCTCAGCCGTCACCAAGGTAGGTGCAGGTTCCGGCGCGGCAGGGGGTCGCGCTGTTGTCTCCCGGGGGACGTGACCGCGTCTTGAAACGAGGGAACGGTTTCAGCGACGAGGCGGCCAAGCCGGGGACCGGAACTGTGGCCGAGGAGAGGCGACTCTCACCGGGACGCGCGTCTCCCGTGCAGGACCAATCGCGGTCGCCGCGAGAACCGGAACCGGAGCGACGAGCGTCGAGTCGAAGGGTGCCCGAGATCGCGGTCGCCGGGACCGAGGAACCTGGCAAGCTTCCGGATACAACGCCGTCCAACGGCGCCAAGCCTCCCGCCAACAAATCCAACGACGCCTCGTCCGCGGCGTCCAGCCAATCTCATCAGCCTCTTGCTTTCGTCAGGTAAGCCTCGTACGAATTGATTTTCAAAGTTTTCAGCTCGTCAGGGTACAGGGTATAATGCGCACACTTGTGAGAGAGAAGAGCAAAGGTCCGCACCTGAATCTTGGACGTAAACGGCAAAAGAATCGATACCCATTTTGAAAGCACCGAAAAGGCTCAACGCTTTATTCTGCTGAATTGGGGATGAATTTCAGTTCGAGGGATCGTTTGTTCGGACTGAGTGCGGAGGTGCACGAGCACAGTCATACCTTTGGCGGTGGTCTCCTCGAGAAGACGTGCGACGGCATACTGAGGGCGGCAAAAACCGGCGACCTGCCGGCTCTGAAGGATCTCCACTCCAAGGGTTACTCGCTTCTCTCGATCGACGTGAACGGACAGACTGCTTTGCACCACGCCGCGAGGCACGGCCACAAGGACATAGTGAGGTACCTGATCGCCTGCGCCCCTTCGACGATCCTGAACATGGCGGACAACGACAAGTACGTGAAATTCGTTGGGGACACTTGGGGATGAAAAAAGAGAAAAGAACCGAAAAATCGGATAATGATTACCTAATTTTACCTGGCGAGGGTGGACTTTTACTGTGATATTCTCGGTTCCAGGGGACAAACAGCCCTTCACAAGGCCGCCCAGCAGAAAAGGCGCTCGGTTTGCTGCATGCTGGTGGCCGGAGGAGCGACTCTTACGGTTCGAGATCGACACGGTCACACGGCACGGCAGTTGGCCCTCAATGCAGAGGATCGGGAGCTGGCAGCATACCTGGAGAGTGAGTGGAAATTTTCAAGTCTTTCTAGTGACACATATTTAGTGACTTCATTTCATTCCATCCAACGTCACATGATAGTACATTAATTCCATATTTAAAAAGAGGATATTTTCGGTTCATCTTCGATTGATCACCTTTTGAAAGGTTTTCAATTTTAGTGAGTGAATAACGTCCCGTCAGATTTTTGTTGTTGCTTCAGAACTAGCTTTGAAATTGAATCGTTTAATGATTGATCCTAGGTCAGGAGCAATTTCACCTGGTGACAGTGGACATGGAAAGCGTTCTTTGACCCACCGAGCTTTATGGTCTGGCTTAAACGAGCCTGCAGCGAATTTAATCAGTTATGTATAGTTACATTATAATATTATTATATATTATATAGACTATTCGCACGTTAAAAGGAAACGTGTGATAATATTCGGTTAACGATATGATATATGTACCCGTAAAACACAAGTATAAGGGTAGGTATAGTAACAATAATTCTGACGATCTTTTTTTTTCTTTCGCTAAAAAATATAAAGATTTTTCACCTTATTCGATCGCATGTGATATAAAAGCACGCGTAAAAGCATTTAAAAAAAGCAAAAACTGAAAATTAAAGAAAAGAAAAAAAAAAAAACACCCACACGTTAACAATTGTTCGAAAAATTTACTCAAACTACGAGAAGAATCGAAGTAATGAAACGAAGAGAACAGAATTATATTAAAATTAAATCAATTAATTATTAATATAACGTTTAATGATATTCAACGTAAAGTGTATAATATTTCCTACATAATATCTATGCTCGACAATTTTTACTCTGCTCCATGACTAAATATAGTCTGTTATTGTATATTATATACGTACTATATACAAATTCGCGGATACACGTTTGTTTAAATACATACACCGACGCTAGGCTGTGTTACGAATCTGGGGAGCAGCTTCAGTTTCTAATATTCGTACGGTATACGAATATACCAAATTTAGATACGCGGACCGTACACCAGTTTACATTCAAAAACGCGTAAGGTGAAACCTATATATATATATATAATATATATATAGAGCATACCTATATTCACTCTGTTGACAAATGAAATAAGTATGTATTGTTCGGTACCAAAAAAGAAAAAATGAAAAAAAAATTTGTGAAATGAACGGGATCAACGTGAGAACACCAATTAATTCTTAGATGCGATCAATTGCTACTGCGTATATCTTCTCCTATAATATACATATACATAATTATACATCGTATTATTACGAATTATTACGAAAATTATTCCTTGATATAAAAATTTTCTCAATTTTCCTATGACAACTAAAAAAACACACTAATGAAAAACAAGGATAATGAAGAAAAAAAGGAGTGACATGCAAACCTACACTTTATAGTTACATAATACGTAACAAAGAGATAATCGAACTTGTATTATGAATTCACGGATATAAATTATACCAAATTGAGACCGAATATATTATCGGCTTGATTATCGTAAAGTAGATCATCGAATTCATTCAATTTCGACTTGAGTTTTATCGATTCTCCTATTCTTATACATATACCTTGCACTGTTTAAACGAAAAAACGAGAAAAAAGCAAAAAAAAAAAAAAAGAGAAAGTTAAACAAGAAAATATTTAACAATACTTGTATACCATTATATTTGTTATACATATATGTACGTGTATATTACGTTTCGAGAAACGATTTCGCGTCCATCTGTGCGCTATTTTACCGCGTTTCAGGTCGACGCAATTACACGAATTGAGTCTCGTAGTTCCACAAATGATTCAGCAAACAACGGCGGTTACGAAAATAAGCACAATTTGGGTTCCGAGCCACGGGGACTATTTGATTTTTATATGTGTTAAATCAAGTATCGGAAATGAGCTTACGCGTCAATGAATATGGCATTGTTACGAAAAAACGTATCGTTCTAAATGGAGACAAAGTACGTATGGTAAAAGATTTTTGCCCAAATGACGCGGTAATCGATTAAACCTAAAAATGTTGTCACGATTATACGCCGTGCAACCACTTGTAATCATATATATTTCGTCTATATTTTTTTGTACTTAATACATAGTGATATTATTTATTTATTTATTGTACAGAAGCGTGCTCGAAAGAGAGAGCAGAGATGGGCGTTATTCCTGGAACTTGTAGTATATAGGTATCATATATGCATAGACAGACATATCGATGCAAGTACATATATTATAAATATATAGTACATTAAAATTGTATATAGAATAAGAAATTTAACGGAAATGCCTTCTACGGTCCACATAAAGATATTATTGTATAGTTGAAAAAGATGCGAGAAAAAAAAATTAGGATAAAACGCATAAAAAAAAAAATTCAAAAAAAAAAAAAAACATAAACGCAAAAAATAATAAACCAGAAGAATAAAACTGGTATAACGTAAATTATTGAACATAAAAAAAAAAAAAAAAATTAAAAAAAAATATTTAAAAATTAACGAGAAACTGAAACACAGTATTGCCTTCCTCGAAGAGGGTTTGGACCGCGAGTTTCGTAATTTGTAAAGCAATAAAATGGACAATCATTAATTGCGGTCCGAAACCTTTACACAATATGACCTATATTGTTAGTCTTTATATTTTTATTTCTAATCTTTACGTATAACTATATAAGTGAAAGAATCTCCTACGTGCATACATACCTATGATATATATATATATATATATATAATATATATTGTATATCATACATATGTATGCATAACCGTTATCCGATGAGACGACAGGCATTCTGTTCTAATCTATGATACCTCTCGAGTTTCTTTTTCTTTCATATTCAACACAATTATTACCACGATGTACAATTTAATAAGTATATTACATTATTCTTTTTCACTCTACCCTCCCTCCGTCCCTCCGCCCTTTGTAGTGCCTCCGTTATACTCAATGTCTTGACACGAACAAATTTTCACGTTCATATTATATATGTATGATAACGTATATCTATTATGTATAGATATTCTATTGATCCACTGAATTTTACAGTTTTACGTAAAATTTATTATATATTATATAGATGATACCATATGTATAATACATTCGTGCATGTATATATACATATACATATATATATATATATATATATATATATATATATATATATGTATGCATTATCGAATAGAGTAACGGAATGCATAGTTATGCGTTGTAACCATCATGATACGAACCGGTTTCACTTAGGCCTGCGTCACACATTGCACACCTTTTCATTTTTAGCCTCTTCGTTGTCACACCGTATTTATTCATAGTAGAATCGAACACTTGTAGTTTTTATCAATATCTTGTACTGTTTTTTGATACTGCATTATCATTATTGATTTGTTTACTATTAATATTATTATTATTATCATCGTTGTTATTACTATTCTTTTTGTCGTGAAGCCAATTCTCTAAAACATTGGGCATAATTTAAATCACCGTTATTTAAGCGACAACATGCATAGACGTGTAATTATTTTATTACAAAACACGATTAGTAATCCGTAAACTCTGAAAACTCGTGCATGTTACTATATTATACCTCTTGTTCAAGTTTTTATCGTTGCTGTTGCTATTTTTATTATAACTGATACCGATTTGTCGTTACGAGATTGTTGTATAACGTATAGAAAATGTGACATTGCAGATTTTAGTTCTCTCAATAATACCACGTTTCTAAAACAAACAAATAAATAATAATAATCATACACATAATCACAATAAAAAAAGATAATAGTAACGATAATAGTGAAATTAATAATGATAATGATATATTATAAATTAAAGAAATATACGCGGAGTGTACGCGGACTCGTTATATAGTCAATTTGAATTCGAAAAAAAAAAAAATCCTAAATAATACATGAACGATAAAACAGGTGAAATATTATGGTTGAACTATAACTATTATATAGTTGCTCTGTTTCTAGAGTGTCGAGTTGATATTCGTTGCTGTTTAACAGAAGAAAGAGAGGAAATTATTAACGTAACAGGGATACTCTACGCAAGAGATGTAAGCACGTAATATCGTTGACCAAATAATCGCGGAGTAGGTAATTATGGAAGAGGGGAAAAAAAAAGATTAACGAAAATGTGATTGGGAAAAGAAGTACTCTACGACACGAAGCGTTTCATCTATATTCACTGTTTATAAATGAAACACTCGTGTCTATGGTATATGCACCCATCGAATGATGCAAAAACAAAAAGAAGGAAAAAAATTATTACCGTTACATCAACTTGATCAATTATGATACGTTATATACTATTATTATTATGTTTATTATTACTATTACTATTATTATTGTTATTATTATTATTGGTTTATAAGTTTGTCGCTGACGTCGAAGTAACCGTATACGTATATACGATTGTAGAGTATACAATATGAAACGAAAGCGGCAAATAATCTCGGTACTTTCCAATGGAATCTCAACGTACTTCGTATAAAAAAAAATACCTATATAATAATATACTATTACTTACCTTACAATACATATATACATACATAAACATATATTTTCCTCAATTAACAACGTTTATCTGTAAAGTTTATTAAATTTTACGATAATAAATAATATATTCAAAATATTATACATATTACACGCAGGTGTATTTTGATTTCAATGAAACACATCCTCGGCTGGAGTCAAAATTATTTCAGCTTTTTGACTGGAATCTCGACGCATTTCGTCGACAAGAAATAATTCTCATGTATAAATTGCGTAAGAATTTGTCATTGTAATTCTTACAATTTATTTGAAAAAATTATCCGGTTGGCGGATTTACGATCGGGCAACGGACGAGGCCGTAAGATGGAGGGCGACTCCTCGCCGCAGCCATACATCGCGATTTTCGCGATCACAGGCGACTGGCAGGGCGGATATCAGCCGGTTTCTCCTGAGATCCGCGTAAACCGGAACTTCGACGAACCATTCATGGGAATGCCGAGTTGATCCGAACTCACCGGACGTCCCGATCCAGTAGGAAACGCGGCAGCGAGGCGCCGACAAAACCGGAGCTTCGTCAGCGCCGACCTCTGCGAGTCGGCCGCCGCGAATTACCGCACCTGCCGAACAGGATCGCGAAAAATTAAACGAAGATCCGGAGCCGTTACGCGAGTTTGAAGGATATATGGAACGTACGGTCAGGGCGAAAATTTGTTGAAGCAAAAAAGTGACAGAACAACATTCAAAAAGTGCGACTGGAGCTAATTAAGTTCGATCTTATTTAAAAAAAAGTCCCTGTGATTTAAAACGAAAAATCTGAATTACCGATTTTTTATTGTAATCGCCCATTTTCTGTCAACAACTCTAGATACCTCATCTGAATCTGACAAGAAAATTGAATTTTGCCGGTTCAAAAATGACAAAACAATGTGTGTCTCTTATGTTCTTACAATAGCGAACGGTTTACAGTTAAAATTTGCAATTATAGTTCCTGTGTTACGGGGAATTTTTTTATGTAACACCATTCAAATCATTGTTTTACAATATTTTCAGCTGCAAACTTCGGTTTTGACCTAATTCTACAGCCCATAAGTACTTGCTTGAAACTAATTAACAAGCTCATACGTACCGGTCAAGAGCAGGCCTTCAACTGTGGCACCACAGCGAGATCCTTCGTCCTGATTCACGTCCGATTCGGACCAATCCGCACGGAGCAGAAGCTCCTCGATGGGACGTCCGGTCCTTCGGGCCGTCCTCTGCTTGAGAGCCGCAAAAAACGCGTCCGGTTTTCCCAGCCAAGATAGATCCAAACAATCGGGGATCTCCGTGACTTCGCCGCACAAAAATCGGTGCCTCTCGATCGCCTTCCAAGCAAATGGTACCGCCTCGATTGGACCCGTTGGCCATTCTTCCAGCCATTCTTTAGGCGTCTAATGATAAATCGTTCGTTCAAAAATGAGAAAGTTTTATTTTTCTAGTCAATATGTTATGGGGGATAATTTATGAAGGATATTAAAGCAACAATTGTAAACGTCGGATGCTTGGATCTTGAAGCGTCGAAATGAGATCCTCGTTTTCATTTCCGCAATGCAGGTCTTCAAAATAACGATGGTAAATACGAACGAAACACACATGGTACGTACTACATCCGTGTTACAAACCTTTGCATCACCGGATCGGAAATCTTTGTTCTGAACTACGCGTTGAACGCCCTTCAACAGTTTCGTAGCCGCTCTCCTTTCCTGATCGAAGAATTCATTCAGAGGATCCTGATCAGTTTCGCCATGAGATTTGTCCTCCGCAATTCCATTTTCCTTCGAGCTTCGCTGTTTGACCAGCTCATTCAAGAGCTTTTCGACACTGTCGGGACTCGTGGTTCCAACGTTCGGACCACTGTCTCCGTTTGCAATAGGTTCGGACTTCGCTGCTATACCTTTCGAGGTGACAAATTGGAGTAGAAGAAAATCTCAGTTTTCAGGAAATAAAAAAAAAAAAAAAAGAAAAACAACACGTACCACGAAGCAGGAGCAAAGCGGACTCGGCTGCGGCTCTTTCCCAGGCACGGTCAGCGTTGGCAGGAAGTCCGAAGTAATCGCTCGGGGGATCTTGATCCGGAAGTCGAGCAACGGCCTGGAGGATCCGTTTGATATCCTGTTGAACAGAGGCGTCAAAAACTGGGAGAACACCGCCGAGGTCACGACGTCCGGAGTACAGATCCCCCGCCCAAACATCGGCGAGGATAGCACGCAGAGCACGAGCATCGTAAGCATCCTGAAGTCGACCACCGTAAACGGCGGCGTCCAGCAAGCCCCGACCTTGCTCCCAGTCACCCTTTGCTGCCGATCCTGCGACCAGTTTTGCCGCTGCTTCAAGGTCCGTTTCACTCCATTCGTAAGCCTTGATCCATCCCTGCGGTACGAACCTTCGGCGAAAAGATTTGGATCAAGATCCAACGTCAGCACGAAATGCAAAATTGAAGATCGAATGAACTATTCAACGCATTATTGAAATTCAATTATTTCTTGATTACATCTTAACAATTTCCACATGCTAAACTTGTGTCACCTTCTGCGTTCTTGAAGAGTCGCGTGGAGCCAGGCAAGGAGAAGCGACTCTGCCGGGTCGCCGATTTCCTGCCGCTCTTGATACAGTTGCTGCAGCGATCTCCTGACATTTCGTTTGACGCCTTCCGGTGGCTCGTAAGCCAGTTTAGCACAGAGTGCGGAAAGCCCGGGATAAAACCCAGCCAGGCATTCTTCGGTGGTTAGCCACACCCGAGTCTTCGGACTTCGATCAGTGGTGCAGGCCGGGGATCGTAGCAGACTCTCCAATCGTGGTAGCCAATTCAAGGCAAGCTGAAGGTTGCTGAGCAAGACCCAGCCTCCTTCCCTGCAAGAGATCGGCATTGAGAATTGCGGCATGTAGGAGAGATTAGCAACTCACCTGCAAGCCACCTCCAAAGCCAACTCAGCTTGCTTCAGCTGACCCTGGCCCATGGAAACTTCGACGAATGTTGTACCGGCGTTCACCGCCAGGGACCGCAGTTCGGGACCAGGATCTGCACCCGGGGAAAGAAGCAAAAGAACGGGACAATCCTCCCAGTCACCTTCACCGAGCGACAGTGCTGGAGGAGCGATGTCTCGAACACCTGGTAATTTGATTTTGGTTACTGGATGGGTTGAAAGGAATTGATAAGTGTAATCGAAACTTTTATTACTAAGTATAGAGCATTTTATAAAGGAGCTTTATGATGTTCCTCAGGGAAAAAAATTTTACAGTATCTATTGCGGCAGCTGAGTGATTTTCGAAATGAATTTTGGAATCTGAATTAATGCTTAAGTTCAAAAAGTTACAGTTGCAAAGAAGATCGATGTTAGATTTTATTCTCTCAATACATGTCCTGTGAATGAAATCATTGAACAATTGACATTTTGCTGATCTTGAAAATCACCATAAGAAACCTTCTGTCAAATATAACTTACATGAATAATTTTGAAAAAAAAACTCTGCCACATTCTACCGACCGTGGCGGTAACACAAAGAAATTTATTCAAAATTGCATATTGAATACCGTTCCAAAATCATTCACCCCCAAACCAGATTCCTTAGATTACTTATACTCACCAAGCTGACTAGCGGCAAGTTTAGATAGAGCAGTATGAAGGTAGTCAGGTCGCAAGACTCTTACGACAAGAGCCTTCTGGAGTGGCGTCAATGTTGTGTCAGCGAATATCTTCCCAGCGTCTGCAAGCCAGGCAGGACAAAGCTTCGAACCGAGCTTTTGTCGAGTTGGCAAAAAACGAGGTACCACATCAGCATCATATTCTCGCCCGGTGTCCAATTTTAGAAACGAGGTGAATTTCATTTTCATTTTTTATTTTTATTGCGTACCTGTGGCCGAACAGCTATCAGCGCAGCGACAGCCGACTTTCGCTCATCCGGTACCCATTCCGGTGTCATTGCCGCTCCGACGCTCGACGTCGCGCTTTCACTTAGCAGTAGATTCTTTTCTGCAATCGGTACGTCGCCACTCAACGCTAGCACCAAATGTAACGCCAATGCGAGCCTGTGCTTGCGATAAGCTGCTCTAGTGCAATGCTGCAACGTTAACGCTATCAGTCTGAAAATAAGAAAATCAAAGATGGATTTGAAAATAGTTGAAATTCATTGTTCCATAAAGTCAGAAGCCATCCTTCAAAGTTAAGGAAGGCAATGAATTAATCTGGTTTCAAGGGTTGATCTCAGACTTTTGACAGCACCTAGGTGTAATGTTTATCCAATCACGCATTCTGCACCCACCTCTTCTTCCTGTTCTCATCGACTCTGGATTCGCCGACAATATTGCTTCCAACAATGTCAACATCACGAGGCATCAGTGCCTTCAAATATATGAACGTGAATTCCTCAGCAGAGAATACATAAAGAGGTCCAAGTCGCGGCAGATCCTTAACAGCTTCGTAAAGCCCAGCGGCAAAAGTGGCAAAAGCGGCGTGTTGCTCAGCGCGTTTAGCGACTTCCTCAAGACTCTGCCTGCTGTCTTTCAGAGCGCGAGCGATCTCCTTAGCTTTGGCCTGCGTGGCTTCTAGGGAGCCGAGCAAGCCACCACCGGACGCTTGCTCGCCAAGGAGAAGATCCTGTCCGCGTGCAGCTCCGAGTTGAGCCAGAAGGTCAATGCGTGCAGCGTCACGTTCGCCAGCAAGTTTTTCCTCCCGTTCCAAGGCCGCTCTGCGAGCCTCCTCGAGACCGGGAGTTTCTCGAAGAAGGGCACGTTCCACGAGCCGCTCAGCAAGGCTGCCGATGCCGGCGCCAAGGACAACCTCCGCGACGACAGCCTCCCTCGGAAGTCCCTCGCCCCTTGTGACGGATTCCCTGCGCGTAGCCAAGAACAGTTTGAAGCCAGGTTGCGCGGCAAGAACTCGATCGCCAAGACGGAGAGGGCCGCGTCTTAGGAGCGGAAGAATCACCGAGGGCAGTGAATCGATCTCCTCGACGAGGAGCGGCTTGCCGAAACGCACGGCGAGCTCCAGGGTAGTAAGGAAACGGGAATCTACGGGACTCGTGACCTCCAAACCGCACGAAGCCTGGTTCGACTTCAACCAAGCAATGGCGACCCCTGATGGATCCAAAAACAGCGGAACCAGGGGCCCCTTCAGGGCCCGGACCGCGCCGACGAGGCTCTCACTGTCGACCGGAAGACCCTGCGCCCTCCAGGAAAGACGCTCGCGTTCAGTGGTGAGCAGATCGACCGACGTCTTATCCTCGTCTCGCCGTTCCCCGGAACTCTGGTATACGAGCAGCGTCGCCGCGCCCGCTGCTTCCCTTGACAAGCGCATCTTTCTCTCGGTAAAATGTCGATGCTGCTCTTCCCAGTCACGGTGCTCCGCGCCCAAACCCTGCAGCAAACCTTGAGCTGCCGCCAAACTCGTCTCTGTGCTTTCTGCTCGCAGCTGGAGCGCCGCGACGCCCCGCGAATGCTCTGCAAGCTCCAGTTGCAGCTGACCAACTCGACCCTCTACAGTGTTCAAACCCGCTGCCAGTCTGCCCAGCTGAGCCTCCGCCATAGAAAGTCGTCTGTGAATTTTCATTTTCTTACAGTCAAATCTATATTTTTGGGTATTCAATTGAAAATGAACGTAAGACTTATCCTTCTTCATTCCTTATTATCAAATTATTTAACCTTCAGACTGCCGGAATTTTAAGAGCTTTATTTCCCTTAGAAAGTCTGAAAATGTGGTGCCTGTAAATTTCCGATCACAGACAGAGACTATACTTAGACTTTCGGGCAGTATAAAGGTTACAGACTGGAATCATTGTAATTATTAGTAAAATTTGAATTACTTTAAAACTCAAATTCTCCGTAACTTTAAACTACTCGCAAAGTCCTAAAGTAAAAAATATCTCCAACAACTAATTCTCATCTCACTCACTCGGCAAGGACTCGCTGCTCCCTCTCAAGTGGAGCGACATCGCGGAGGACCTGGCCGTATCTGAGGTTGGCCAGAACCCACGTTGCAAGAGGAGCAGCAGCAACAGACGCCCTCCTTGCAGTCTTCTCTTGAAAGCTATCCGGCTTTTCGGTTACGAGCTTTTCGACGGCATCGAGACTTGCGGAAGAGCTTTGCCTCGCGTCCCAAGTCCTGAGCTCATCTTTGACGCCACGTTTCGCGAGGAAAGTCTTCATGCTATTCCAGGATGTGTCGCGGATTCCCATTAGCCGTAAAACACCCTCGAGGACATCTCTCACCGGCGCGGGAGGTGCTCGTAACGAACGCACTTCCGCCAGGGCATCGGCACTGATTCCTGCGACCGCCTGAGCGGCTTCTGCTACCAATGGTTCCACTCTGCCCAACTCCGCCTCGATGTCACCCTTACGACGGGCCACCTCAGCACTTTCACGCTCCGTCTCAGCTTTCAGAGTCGTCATTTCCTCCCTTTGACCAGTTGCGCCCCGCATTGTTGCCGTTATTTGGTCTAGAGCCGAGGCTGCTTTGCCTTTTTCAATCTAGGTGTCATCATGAATGAGAAAATTGATTAAACGATTGAGGAAAACAGAGCTTGACCTGTTGATGATGAAAAAGGGTTCTTATTCCTCTGTCACAATCAGGCAAAAAAAAGAAATGCTCATTCGGTTTCAATCGTAAAGTACCGCTTCTACTAAACCAAAGTCTTTACAGGACAATGGATCCCAACCAACCTCTCATATAAATATTTAATATTCAAACCACCGCTAAGTAATAAAGATAATCCTGAATTTGTTACAAGTTATATAGGCATACCTCGAGCTCTTCGCGTTGTTTCGATGCCTCCGCCTGAAGTTTAGCAACTCTTTCACCCGCTTCCGTGAGACGTCCGATACCAGCCTCAAGGCTAGCTATCTCCTGTTCGACGTTCTGCATCCACTGCGTTTTCAAAATTTCGTAGGAGTGTAAGAGTGCCAGAAAACTTGCAGGTGTCTGCTGTGCAGGATCAGCTACCGCGAGATGAGCTGCAACTACGATTCCTACATCGGAATCCTGCTTCTCATCCCCATCCGCACATCTTCGCACAGCCAACTCAGTCAAGACTGTCTTTGAGGTCCACCAACGATCTCCTCCAAGAAGAACGCATTGTCGCAACACCCCCGATCGCAAAATCCATTCTTCTCTTGTGTCACCCTCGTCGAATATCATAGCGACGCGAAGCAGTCGCTTCAAACCTGATTATGAATTATAGGATCAATGTGATCAACATTGTTTGGACAAAATTATCAGAACAGAAATAGATAATTCGAGTCGTCCAATTTCATACAGCTTCCTGTGATTATTTGACATCAAATTGCATCCAACCATAGACCAATTGGTCTCTCTTTCAAATTTAAACAAATTATTGCGTGCTTTCTTACGGTGCTGCAAGTATTGCTCCAAGCTCCCGGTAAAGTCTTCTCTACGTGCCAATTCGCCAAGCGGCACGAGCATGCCATCCAATTCCTCAGAACTAACGAGCCCTGGAATTTCGCCCTTGTCTATCAGAGCGGCAATCAGAATTGCAGTTTCCTCTTCCCTGAGGTGATGCTCTTCCAAAAGTAAAAGTGTGGGCTGTCCGTCAATACCCGCAGTTTGAACAGCTGCCTTTACGGCAGTTCGTCCTCGGCCTGAAAACACACACGTCACGATGCAAAACGAGGGGTGAATAAATTTCTTGAGTTACAAGGATTTTGTACGCACGTACCGGAAGCAGCGTTGATCAAGTTGAAAGAGGAAAGCATCGCGGCAAGCCTCACCGCAGTTCTTCGACCTGCACCAGGACGTCCAATCAGGACAAGCCCTCCCTGACCTTTCTGATCTTTTCCAAGTGCCCAGCTGACTCCTTTAACGAAAAGTAAATGTGTTCGTAAATAAATTTAATGATTAAAAACTAAGCGACAATAATTTGATATGATGGACAGTCAATCACGCCTTGGTACAATAAATTATAATAAAAAAATTAAATAAAATCACCTGCGACCAACTGCAAAAATTGAGACGTCATTTCCGCCTCAACCGGTTGTCCTTCTCTCGCACATCTCACTGCAGCATTAGCGACTTCTTCGCGCCACTGTTCTAATGCAAACGGAATCAGCCCCGCACCATCACCATCCCCTTTCCAAGCATAAATATCATCCCCAGCTCCCTTGGTGTCCGGAAACCTCGAAAGAACACTCGATTCCCAGCGTGATCTTTCGCGCTGGGTGAGCCTGAACAACGTGTTCAATTGAAGTATGTAATAGATGAAAGACAATAACAATTTTTATGAGTCCTTGGTGAGCACGAGTTTTACCTTGCGGAAAAAAGGTGACGTCCGGCATCCACCATGTGCTGAACTGCCTCAGAAGCATCTTCTGGGCTCGGGTAAAACTGAAGAGCATCCGCCCAGGTCGCAAGATCACGAGCAGTCCATTCCGTCTCCGTTGATGCAAGTCCCCGAATAGCTTCCAGCATCGCGGTTGCCATTCGAGGTGCAAATGTGTCCGCAGCATCCTTTTTCCCAGTATTATGCCTGAGCGCGGACCGCAGATGAAGCTCAACGATAGCCAGCAACTCCTTAGACCTTGGTTGCCTATGAGTAATGTTAATATGCTTCGCACACTAGCAGGTGTATATGATAGTTAAAAAGAATCGTCACAGCCATTACTTTGATGAAAAATTGGAAGGTCAAAATTTGAACATTTATCTTACGACATATGGTGAGTTGCCAGAAGAGCTTCCAACCTCGGGTGAAGAGGCGTAACGGAGTCAGCTGTGCAAACAGCAGAAACTGGAAGTTTAGCAAACTCCAGATCATCTTCATAGAATCCGCCTTCCTGAAGTATCTGTCTTACGAGTTCCTGAAAGTAAAAGGAAATGCATAAGCATGATTAAATATGTAAAAGCACCATGGAGATGAAAGGTACCTGCAGATCCTTCGAAGCCAAGTGAATATTCTCGAGCAGCAGAATCAGGCGTCGCCCGCTCTTCGGTCTGTATGTTCTACCGTTAGCTGTGGACGCGTCTACTTGAATGCAAGCTCGTTTTAAACGCGCCACTAACTCTTCAGGACCGTGCAAAGAAGAGCCCCGGACCACAGAGGCGCCGCTTCGCATATCCCGCGTTGACGCGAGAGCCGCCGCAATCGTTGAGCTTTTTCCACACCCGGGTGAGCCTCGCAACAGAACTGGATGACCCGATTCTATCCAGGGGCTCACGGCTGCCAGGGCAATCTTTACGGAGCCTGTAAAGGCGGGAAATTGGAGTAGTATAAGTAACGTTTAACAACCAGGTATCAAAAACATCGAGTACCTGACAGGAATAGCGGGCCTTCATCCGTGTCCAAATGAATCACAGCATCATCGAGTGGCTCCAGTCGATCCCTTTCCGGGTCATACGTAACAGCACAGGGTTTTTTCGGATCTGGACATCTGCCCGTGTAATCAATCGTTGGGATTAAGTACCGATCTCGAAGTTTTTGAAAACAGTAACGACTCACCTGCAGTCACAAATCTCGTATAGAAATCGTGCCAAGTTATCCCGAGATACAGGATCCTCAATTTCACCACACAACGACTGGACTAGAGAAAGAGCTGCTCTAGTGCGAGTCCTGGCTATCCCCAGGTGTGTCATGACACCGTCTATTAGTCCTGAAGCTGATGATCGGTGTCTGTTTGTTTTGAGTGCCACCTCGACACCTAGAAAGAATAGAATGGCCAGGTTATCGGAGAAAATCGCGTTATCAAATCTAGTTGTCAAATTCCTTACTTTTTGATAAATGAGTCAGGACGACCTCCTGCACCTGCGAAGGAAGGTTTTCAAGACGTGATGGCGAAATCAGCGACTTCACGGGAAGGAAACCGAGATGTACGACACCCAGACGAGAGACAGTCGCAGGACTTGCTCCGTCGAGCCGATGAGTCTCAAAGATGAATCTTGAGAAGATGAACAAAGTTCGAACTTCAGTATTTCTCCACTTACATCAGGCTTAAGGTAAACATAAAAACATGATGAAGAGGTATGGTACCTTGTTCCAGTGCCTAAACGGACGCCGACTCCATTCGGCAAGGTCAATAGACGGTTGTCGTCCAAGGCGGAATTTAGAGCCTCTGCCCAGGCAGGTTCGACATCTCCATCCAAGACGATCCAAGTCGGCGTGTCTCCTGCGGAAGCAACGTTGCCAGAGAGGAGGCCTTCCTTCCATTCCCTGAGTATTGAATGGTGAATACAGTACCAGTGCAGTTGTGTCTAAAGTACAATATAGATGTGGAAACATACCTCGTCTGTGGATCAACGCGACCGAGAAGTTTCGTCTTAGCCACCGCACCGGGGTAAACTAGGAACTGAGTAACTGGCGTTCCAACGCGCGCCATAGCGCTGACAAGTGTTCGCCGAAGCAGAGTCTTTCCGCAACCTGGAGGACCAACGATAGCAACGCCAGTGCGAGCCTGGAGCTGTTGGTCGAGCTGAACACACCTCTCGGCTATGTCGGTGCCGAGTTCTGAAGCTTTACAAATAGTTTCTACAGCAATAGAAAGCTCGGTGGCATTGTCAAGAGATTGGATACTGGTTGAATTCGTCGTTTTCTCATTTGGAAACACGTCTGACAATAAAGCCGCAAACTTGGACGAATCAGACTCGGTTAGTTTCGGCATTATAGCGATCCGCAATCCTTCCAACAGTCTGAAAAATGTTCAACTATATTTGAACAGAACAATTTTGACCAATCTATGAAGCAAATTGCCATGGACAAAGCCTGGAAGTCCTTACCTCGTAGTTTCAGCATCAGACCGTTTTCCAGAGGTTCGATAAACGGCCTCAAGGACAGACCGGAGTGCCCTGAGCCCCCAGTCGTAGTGAGGCTGTCTGGATAAGAGTTTGTGCGCCAAGTCCAGTGTCTCGACAAGCTGTTTCGCGAGAGTCCGAGCTTCTAGAAAACCGGCACATTCCAAAAGTGAACCAGCAATGTCGAGTTGATCAGGACGCGCCATAGCAACGGGACGGAAGAGTCTTGCCAAAGAATCGGGTAGCCTGTGTCGCCCGCCGTACTCAGCGCCGGCTGGGTTCATCGTGATAAAAATACAGCAATGCGGATCCAACTTGACGCGATCGGTCCCGAGCATTACCTGAGCCGCACCATCACGAACTGCCTCTTGCAGCGGACCGACGAGCATCGAAACCGCACTCAACGTCTCCTCCTTCAGCCTGTTGAACTCGTCGAAACAACCCCAGGCTCCAGCCTGCGTCAGGCCACCCAGGATTCGACGGACGCTACTGGCATCCATTCCTGCAAGTCGAATTACATTCAATCTGTTCGGTTTTTACAGATAAATGATCCCGCAACTCCACTACCAACGTACCTTCATCGCAGTTGAAAACGAGGACGAGTCTTCCCAGGATAGCGCCGAGTGCCTTGACACTCTCAGTTTTACCGGTCCCAGCTGGACCAGTTGGACTACCACCCAAGCCAAGCCTCATCGCCTGGGTCAAAGCCAGGAAACATCTTTCCGTAAGCGAGGTCCGAACGAGCCCAATACTGGCTCCTTGATACTCAAAACGATACGGAAACTCCGCACCAGCACAACGAATCAGCGGTCCACCAGTTTCGGCAGTCTACGAAAGATTTTGTTGATTTTATACAAGTTGATTTTTTCAAACAACGGTTTCCAAGATTTTCTGAAACTCTGAAAATTCACTGAGTGGGACTCACCCCCCTGTAGGTCCTCAACTGCCGACTCCAGTCCCAGGAGATCTTGGTGGTGCTTCCAGGTGCGGTCATGATCGAATTAACCAATGACCGGACGACTCCGAGATGATGAACGACGTCAAGGAGGAGTCCGCGAGCTTTGAGAGCGGTCAGTTTATCCCCAATGTCCTCCAAGCCCCGGTACCGCGCTCGTTGTGCCTCTAAAGCCTCTACAAGGTTCTTTAGAGACGTAATACCTTCACGCATCGCTCGCTCACATCGTTCCGTGAACCGAATTCGTTCCGAGAGAAGTAAAATCTGTAAAGATTTGGCACAACGCTTTATAATGTCGAAATAGAGAAGAAAACCTACTGCTTACCTGAGCGGGATAATGCGAAGGATCGGGTGACGAATCTGCCAAACACTCATCTAAACTCAGACGCAAAGCATCCCTGATGCCGGCTTCAAGAGCGGCGAGCCACTCCGGTAACGGTTCTGTCAGCTCAATATCTTTGGGCAGCTTGATCACCTCACCCTCCGGAGATATAACAGCTTTCAAAAAATGGTGATCCGTAACAGCGCCACCAAGTCCTGGAAACAACTTCGGCAAGTGTGCCTCCAATCCTCGTCCCCCGGACACCAACTCCAGAAGGTCTTCGTCACTCAGGAAATAGAGCCTCGGATATGCAGCACGCTTTTCCTTTAAATCATTCATATGACTCATGCTTATAAGGAGAACAAACCGAGATGACAGAAAGAGAAAGATAGATCCGCGAGAAAATTACCTCGAGAAATTCGTCTAGGCTGCGCTGACACCGGTCCAAAGCATCCTTGAGATCTACTAGGGCAGGAAGAGGAAGTCTTCGTAATGCTGGGACTCTGGGGTCCCTTGATATATCCGCCATTAGATACCTTAAAAACGCCAATTTTTTTTTAAAGAATTCTCTGTCTTTTACTGTCTGCACACCCACAAAAATCAATTCTGGTTTCTTTGCGTACCTGAACTCCTTATCAGCTCTCATCCATTTAGCAACCTCGTTGGGCGCTGCACCTCCGCCGAATATTGGCTCCAAATAAATCCACTTTCTCTGAACTGCGCTCAGGATTCGTACCCTTTCTTCCAACTCGGAGAGAGCAGCTTCCCAGCGAACTGCTCGAGCCGCAAATCTCTCATAGCAAGAAGAACTTCTCGCTCCCTCCAGGAGAAGCCGTAACTCACCTGTTATTGACATTCATTTGAACCATGTACTTGGTGAAAAATTCTCATTGTGGATGTGAAGTATGGGCTATATTATCCATCTTACCCACGTACAGTATACATGAACACAAACCTGCCCTCGCTAAGAGACCAGCGTATTCCACAACAGTGTGCACGATTACTCCCTGGCTGTCCTTTAGCGATTGCAGAGGAAGCGAGGCGGATCCTTCCCAGGATTCAAGTTCAGCGAGTGCCTGACGAATACCTCCCTCAGCAGCAGCCCTCTTGGTCACCATCTAGAGCGATGACCCCCATATAATAAGTCGAGAGGAAAAAAAAATCATAAATATTTTCTGAAAACTGAACTTATTTTAAGACCGAGTATTGCCTCTTTAAAGGGTTTAAATTTTTGCCACTTTTATTCTGTTCGTTTTACGTCCCCATTCTTACCTTGACATAATCAATTTTTTCGTTGATGACAGGAGCAGTGTTCAAAACATGACCAAGAGTTACATCCTGGAGTCTTTTGGCTGGCAGACCAAGAATCTCGCTGAGTTCAGCCCAGTGTTCATCGACCAGATCGTCCGAACGAAGGTGCTGTGCCCACTCGACCGCAGACCTGATCTCACGAACTTTTTTTTCAACAAAAGTTACTTTCCTGGTTGGTTCCTGTTCAAGTCCCGCTCCAGGACCCCGAAGCCGAGCTTCCCACGAGTCAAGCCAGTCCTGAAACCGGGGCAACCTCCTCCTCGCAATGGTCCACTCCTCCGCTTCCTGCTTGCCAAGTTCCTCCATGAACTCAGCTTGCACTTTGCAGTTAGTTTCCAAAGCTTCAAGTTCCGCCTCAATTTCCGCAGACGCTGAAAGTCCGCTGTCATCTAGGCCAGTTTGAAGGTCATCCTAAGGTGAAATAAAATTATTCCAGAAAAAATTGGCCCAGAATAGATAGAGAGAAAGAAATATACTAACCACCCCAATTTCAACCGGGCTCAAACCGAGCCGATGGCACTCCTCATCAAGCCCCTTTTTTATCGCCTTCAAAGCAAACCATCGCTCTCGCGTCGCTACGAGCCACTCAACGTCAGCCGCTTCCGACCTCGAACTCCACCTCACCTCCCATCGCTCTCTGTCGTCTCGTAACGCAACGTACCTGTGCCGAAGATTCAACTTCGCATCTTCCATCTGCCGCGTTATCACTGTCTGGTGTCTCTCCAACCGATCTCCAAGGCCCTCCCATGCCGCCCTTGCACCGTTTACCCCTGAAGGAAAAAAGAACTATGTATTTTCCACGAATTAATATAATGTAGTTTTTAAAGTTTACACAGCAAACATCAACCTACTAGATTGACAATGTCTGACTATATCTTATAATAATCAGTTTCCGCAACATTCGAACTCCCCAAAAAGCGAGTATTCTCAGCTATCGAATCCTACCTTCCAGTCGCTCCCTGGTCCAGGCTGCCAGGACTCTCGCGAGACCAGCGATGTCTTCAAGCTCTTTTGCAATTCCAGTAGCATCATCACGTATTCTTGCGTATGCTTCACGGGCTAATCCAATTTCCTCTATGCTTCTCGGACGTCGGTCGAGTTCCTGTGAAGCCGATGAGAGAAACTCAGTAACTGCAACCAATCGTGATGACGCCTCCGTTCTCAGATCCACCGAGAGACGCTCCCAACTCCTTCGCGTTGTAGACTCAAGGTCTGCTCTTGCCGTACCTGTGTCCACCCGAATGCACCAAAGGCGGATCTCACTTCCCCTCAATCGGCCCACCTGATGAGAAATGTTCAAATGAGTAAAGGTCGTTGGAAAGGGAAAAGAAATTGTTCTCGAATGTGTAAATGGAAAAGTCTCGCCTCCTGGGCCCACTGCTTGGCATCCTTGAAGGCCTTTTCCCACTCGACAGGCGGACGTCCCTTCAATCTGTAATTTATCAATTATTATCAAGTCGATCAAGTGCATGAGTTATTAATCTGCAGAATAGAATTGAACACACCGTTCACCAGGGTCCATTCTTGCAGGAGCAGCGAGTGGTATCCACTTGACACGGGTCGCTTCCATTGCGGCAAGAACGATTTCCGCTTCCGCGTAAACACGCCCGAAGAGATAAGCGCTGCGTCGAACGAGGCCACCGAATTGTCCTTCGGCAGCATCGCCAACACCCCTGAAGTTCGTGGGAATTGCAAGGAACCGACGGAGCGCGGAATAAACCTTCGCACGGACCTCTTCCATCGGGGGCCGCCACTGAAGACGGCCATCGTGATATACAAGTTCAACTCGAATTTCTGGAAGCTTCTGGAGAAGCGAGGGTAGCGCAGCCCTGTGAAACATGCAACAAGGTGAATTTAGGAGTGACATAAACGGACGTTCACAGTCAAAGCAGTCAAATTTTCCCACCGGTAAGCTACGCCAAGTGCCTTCAACAGCTGACGATCCCAGTGCAGCTTCCACGCCTTAGTGTTGCCGTACTGTCCTTCAACTGTGTCGACCGTGGACCGCATATTACGCAGCGTCTCCTTCCATCCGTTTTGATTAGTCGCTAAATTGACGGCATCCCCTTTGAGCAAACTCGCCACGCGTTCGCACAGAGCCGAGTGTTTTTCAGTCAACTCCGAATTCTGTTGCGCAAATTTTCGCACCTGGAATACGATGATCACATAGATCGTCAACGGATGTTCGTAACAACAGTACAGAAATTTAGTTACGAATCGTTCAATTCAATTCACTGTGGAACCACGCCAATCAAGATTTACTGAAAAAAATGGAAAAGACACTCACTAGCTCCCTGAGTCGCGCAGTGTAGGCGTCCACTCTGTGGGGGTCGTTCCATGCAACTCCTGACTGTTCGCGAACGGCACGAGCCAATTCCAACGCAGCCACAAGCATGAGGGGCCTTTGAGACGGGACCATGCGATCCCCGATTGTGTTGTGAAAGGTGGCAACCTGCTGCAAGGCCCTAGCGCGGCTTGCCAAAACTCCTGCCCTCTCGGCCAGTTGGCCAATCTCCCGAGGAAGTTCAATTCCTGGGTATGATTGTAGATAAATTTCTTTGGGTTTTCGATACGTTTCATTAAGGGAGATGCTCACCTTGCCCAGCCAATGCTCGGACTTCGCGAACGAGTTGCGTTAGCCGCGGGTCGTAAGTAACGCGCATCATGCTCGCACCGGTCAGCTCAACCACTGCACCATCGGCGTCAAGACTCAGCTCCTTCGATATCACCGCCGTTCGAACCTCGTTGGTCTGATTCAATGAGTGAGAAGAAATTTGGATTAATTATGAGATCGAAAACCAGTGTCAGTCTGACTGCTCACTCCGCACTCGCCTTACCCACGACTCGATGAGCTCTTGTCTCCGCGATGCAGCTTCTTTCAGAGCCGCGGTGATGGTCATTACCGCATCCTCATATCCAGGAAGATCCGTGAGCAGCTCTTTGACGAGGTTCTTCAGTCCCTCAAGCCTGAGCTCGGCTGTCCTGGCAGCCTGGATATCTTGAAGGATGCGAGGATTATCGAGGAGGCGAACCGTGTCTGGGCCGACTTGACAAGATTCTGTAACCATGCGTCGCAATTGTTCGTACCAAGGGGTGGGACGAGATTCGGATCTTTCACTTGAATTAAGCGTTCAACGAACCCACAAGACCGCTGACAGCCGAAAGCAGGGCCTCTCGCTCGCCGCGAAGCGCCCTCCTCAGAGCTTCTCTCTTCAGGAGTTCCCCATAGCGACGAAACTCTGCAGCTAGACCAGCCGGACCTCGAACCCCAGAGAACTGGGCACGCAGCTTTGCGGCAACCCTTTCTTCAGCGGGTCCCAAAGACTCCTCAACTTTCCGTTTTGCTCGTTCCCATGCAGCCTCGTCCTCGTCGGCACTAAGGCCTTCAAAAAAACAAGAGAACAGTACAACATGGTGACACCCTAACGGTTCACCTGTCTCAGGTTCAGTATCTTACCTTGAATTTCGTCGAAGACTCGCAAAAGACGATCCGCTCCGAGAGCGGCACGCTCACCCGGCGTCAATAGTCTAACAAGCTGCCGGTGTTGAGCACGAAGTTCCGTAAGGAGCCTGAAACAAAATAGTATTTCAGAAAAGGTGATTCAATTATGCAAGGGCGAAATACCGAAACACAAATAATACATTTTTTTAATCTACAGAAAGAGGTCTTTCATCTCATATACCTAAGTCGTTTTCCCAAGCTGGCGCATCTTTGAGGCGTGTGAACTGGGCCTTTCCAAGGATGAAGAGATTGGTGAGGCCAAAAGAGTCCGGTTAGTCTTTCACAAGAAACCATCCACTTCTCGCAGAGGCTGGCCCCGACGGCCACAGCTTCATCCCTCGCCTGGGGTCCGTCACCGGCACCAATACCTTGGGCATTGACGAGAGACTCCGCGACGGAAACAATTTCGTTACCAATAACGTCGAGTAGCGACCTCATTCTATGCTCCGAGTATGCTGACCCCTCGAGCTTCCACAGGTCGTCGACGTACCCAGCAACCGCTTCCAACGCCTCCTCAGCGGCCTCGAGGCTTTCCCTGTTGATCGGATTAAGCGAAGGTGAAACACAAGTGCGAGATCATGAGGTCAGAGGAAGAGCCGAAGCCAACCTCGAGGCTGCAGCGCGATCCAGCTCAAGTCTCATTCGCTTCAAGGTCTCCGTAGCTTCAATGGCAACGCGTCGTTCCTCAGAGCTTTTCCCCCCGCTAGCCCGTCTCTCCCAAGTTGCCTGTTCCTCGAGGACCGTAGTAGCCGGCCGGGGTCCAAGAAGACTCTCTTCCAGCTTCTTCAGCAGATCTCCAGCGACCCCCGCCCGCTGTAGAGCCGGGCCCCAGACCAGGCGAAGGGCGCTCAACAGAGCCGAGCCTTCACCCGTGTTGGATGAACCTGCACGCTTCGCGTTGCCACCCGTGGTCACGACCTGAACCAGGTCGTGGAAGTTCTCGTCTGTCACTGCGGCAGCTTTCACCTGAAAAATCCAAGACGAGTCAGTGCCTGTGATGCAATTTCGAGTTAAAAGCGAATCTAATCACCTTGAAGAAGACCAAGGTGTTGCCTCCACGGGAGGGTAGCTCGATAGTGAGTTTTAGTCCCATGTCCTCCGACTCTCGGGGCTGGGCGCACAGCGTCCTGCACGAAGGTTCATCGAGGAATTTTTCTACCTCAGGAGTACCCGCGATTGCTGGATTCGCGTCAACCGGAACTCCGAAATAATGCGAAGCCGTTGATACTATCAACGATCTCCCTCCGTCAAGCTTCACCATTTTCGAATATCGTGCAGTTCAGTTTGAATTGTTGCTGAGTCACTTTTACCCGAGCTCATGAAATGACAATAGACTTGACAAAATGCGCCAAGGTTGAAGGAGAAATGTCACTTGGGTTGTTTGTTACAAACGATGTCATAATGTACCGTCACTGTTACCAAGGTACGCGTGACAACCTTGTTTGGCCACGTGCGTACCCATGACAACCACATGCAGGCCGTGCCACGGTGAACACCAAATTGAACCTTCATCGTCGGGGAAATATCTGCCGGCAAAGCAGACGGATTGATTATTCAAAACTGTCCCAATGATAGGAACTATGTCATCATTTCATATTATGGCAACTAGAAGATGAAAATTATTGCATAGTCCCAATAGGAATTTCCAATAATGTTCTCAAATAGTCATACTAGAGACCAGGTGAATGCTGTTAATTGCCAGACAGACAGTGCGATGATGAATTATAATTGTACGTTCCAGACCTTGGTATCTTCCGGATGGATTATATTAGAAAATTGATAAGATATATGTAAGTTCTCCAACTTGGCGAATAATCTCTGACTAACCATCGCCTTGACTGATGTGCGTTACTCACGATCAGATACTGGGAGCGTGTAACAACTCGACCAATTTAATGATCTGCGGAAATTGGCATAAAGTGTATCAACACCAAAAGTTTATTTGGCGGTATTACTGACGTCATTTATTCGAGCGGAAGTATCAGACACATGTATTGTCTATCATAAAATAGGATATCAGTCAATTGAAATAAGTATACCATGTGTATACTCTTGCGATCGGTTATCTCACATTCAATCGACGGGTGACGATGAAGCTTATCGGTAACTCGCATATGGTTCTTGAATATTCAAATGTGATAGAATGTTCCAACGTTGATGCTTTAAAATCAAAAACCGAGCATTATGTCGCGCTATGTCTAATTACAATATTTCGTGTCACGCACAAAATCATGCGATAAATTTTTGTAACGCGTCGGGATTTTCGAGAACTTTAATGTGTAGAATTTCGTCGTTTATCTTCTTCTTTTGTACAGGTATGCGATAACAGATACTCTCTGTATACCAAATAAATGTAATTGCTTGTACCTAAAAGAATTTGTGACAAATTATTCGATTTATGAACATTGTAGCATAATAACAGTGTTATAATCTCAAGATAAAATATAAATTTTCAGTGCCACGAATGGGATTTGATTAAAAGAAATTCAGCGTAATAAAATCTTTAAAATGTACATGGCCACTTAAAATTACTTCAATGCTTCTAAATTAAATCCGCGACACAACTGCAGCAGGATTTCACCTCTATCTTGATATTTAAAGCAAATTTATTGACATACTGATACGTAATCAGATCGATGGCGTAATTTTTTAATTAAAACCTTTATGTACGTAATAGTACATTGAATAAAACTCGCGCAGCGGAACAATGATAACTGTTTTACTTTATTTTGGTATTGCTGTGCAGCAACGCAGTGATTTGGAACTATTATATTAGACTAATGCAGATAAAGAAATATTGAATTGCACCTACTACTACTACCATGTAATGTCGTATCACTCAGTATATGATTTTTTCCCTTGTCCCTTATTTTTAACTGTTATTATAAACTTATAATGCTCGGCGGTTCGGTTAACCGAGTCCTAATGCTCAATGAACATGATCTATTACTTTGTTATCTGACGTTATCGCGGACAAATCCATGTACTCGTCTGTAATCAGAATGGCATTGCACAGGAAGAAGCAAAACCCAGGGTGCCTCAGGCATGTGAACGTCGCATTTTTTCCGATTCAAGTGTAATACAACGATCGCTTGGAGTAAAAAATAATTTACGGAACTAACAGTGATTCATTTTAAGACGGTGAACCAATCAAGTGTTTTCTAACATGGATTTTATAACTTTGATACCTCACCGTCGTATATAAAAGTGTTCGCGCACAACTAGCGTGTGAAAATTTCATATCTCGCATTCGTGCCGAAATATTATTTTCCTTTTGAAACCATTATAAATTGGTTTTCACGAAAGTAGTACAACAGTAAATCTCCCCAAATTCCAAACCATGTTCGCCGAGAAAAGTACCAAAATTTGGATGGATCTCTGTCTGAGTATCATAGCCCACTTTCTGATCTTGGCGCCTTCCATCTACATCGTCGTCCTCTATGCACAGACCGACTACAGCCTCTTCGTCTGGCATCCGACATGTTTGACAGTTGGGGTGAGTGCCATTCAATAATATAAAAGCGCTGAGTGAAACGTTCGATGAACATTATGCTGATTCTAGACCAATCTGCAATGTGGCTGATAAAATGTAATCACGAATGAATCACGAAAGTTATATACATATACATATATCATCGATTGCGTGTGAACTGAATTGGAGTACCTTATACATGTTGCTCTCTTTCGGTTCATACGATAAATTCAATAGACAAAAAAACCTTCACCCTGTACCTATTATAAACAATCATAATTCCCACAGTGCGCTCTGCTGATGACTGAGGCCATACTTGCAATATCGGGGGAGAATTTACTCCTCTCGAAAAGTTCGAGGGTAAATCGTATCAGGGTTCACTCGCTGTTACACATCCTGGGTATGGTGCTCATGACGGTTGGGTTCGGTGTCATCATAGCCAACAAGATAAACAACAACAGTAACCACTTTACATCGGACCATGGAAAGCTGGGTTTGACGGCGGTGATCGTCGCCTACGTCGTCGCCCTGGGCGGAGTTTCCACGTCGTATTCCGGGCTGCTGTCTCCGAGAGTGAGCCTTGCCAGCCTGAAACTTGTCCACGGCTGCTGCGGCATCGTCGCGATTATCCTGCTCTTCGCCACCCTCTTTACCGGCCTCTATAAGAGGTCGTTCCTCGGCAGTGACCTTGGCGTAAGCCTCACAATCTCCTCATACGTTGTCGGCCTATTTATCGTCCTGGTCAAGCCCCTCTACACGACGCTAGTTAGAATTCGCGGGATTTTCACATAGTAGTGAATCGTAGTTACGACTTACTCGAATTCCTCCCTCTTTACCTACGCAAATGAAGAATACGTTTTTTTAATCAACCAAACTAATTAGGTCAGGGATATCATTCGCGTTGGCTAAAATTCGCCGCATTTCTTGAATTGTGGAAATAGCACATCGCAGTGGGATCAAAAAATACGATTGATGTAAGATACGATTTTTCGGATCTAGACGAAACTTCCCAAACCCATTATACTTATGTTTTCTTTATTATTTTCATTCGAACCACCGGCATTCCCCTTTAGTAATACTGGTGATGAAGAATTGCAAGTTCATTTAAAATGCACTCCTTCTGATGCATGCAAAAGATTAGTACTGCAAACAGTACTAATAGTACTATAATTAGTACGCGTTATATTTTAAAAACCACAGTAGCGGGTAGATTATACACAAAGTATACATTATACACAACAATGCTGTAAAACAACACTAATAATAACAATAATAATAATAATAATAAACGTATGTAAACATTTATGATATGACTGAAGTGTCTGTTATACCGAATCCATCCTTCAACTACGAATATTTTTACACACCGTGTTGAATAAAAGTTATCCAAAATTTTGGTATGTACCGTATTGTCAAATTTTCCAAGTACCGAGTTGACGAAAAGAGCTGTTACACTTTCAATAATCAATGCCAATAACTTTGTCAAGTTTATTCAATGGTGCAAGACCTGCCAACAATTTAGGTATCACGTAAGATCAAACAAGAGTTTTCATCCCATTCCGTAAGATATTTTACGCATCTCGTTTCGTACCATAAATTATTATTAAGAAACACTGGGAATATTATCTGACAGTAAGTCAGATGTTAATCAATATATGCATTATGCACAGCTGTGCAATAGCTTGATAACGAGATATTGCATGTTGCACTCACCACGCTACTCGATCGCAATCAGTCAGAAAGTAGTCCTCTTCTGCAGTTCGCTCTTCAAATGATATTAATAATAAAATATTTACACCATGATAAGTACATTTTATGTATCGATAAGGTAATATATCCATGTTCATATCATCAGGTTATACGGATACAGACTTTCTGACACGAAAGTTGGTTTAATTTATCTTTAATCACTACTTCTATCAAATATTTCCCATTACGTGACATCAGTCTCGCATAGTGTGCTAATCTCGTAATCTTTGTAGAACAATCTGCGTGTCAAAAGTCTCTCGCAACCAATGTTTTCAAATAGATCCAGGATTATCTCATTGTCAGAAAAAGGTATGCAAGAAGTAGTACAAAATTGTTTAAATATCGCGACACAGCCTTGGCACCAAGGGACAATAATTACGAAAATAAATAGATGACCATATTCCACAGTAAACATTACTGTACATCTAGAAAGATTTTGTCAAAAAGATTCAATATTTCAAACTGTTGAGAACTGTTCTGCGTGAGCAAAAATTAATGATAATGATCAAAAGCAGTATAAAGAAATTTATTGCAGGCTTAATGCTTATGCCGGATGAGAAAAGGTACGTGACTAGATTACGTACACGATACGTAAATAGATGCTTAATAAGGTTGTGCTTCTTCAGCCTACGTTTACAGGCGCATCAAAACCGAATGACAATATCATTGTTCCCATCATTATTCTCTGATAATACTTGGCGCAGATCTACAAAAGAACCAGTTATTTTATTCGTTCCACAACGGAGTCTGGAATCTCCAGAGTTCCTCAGGCAGATAAACTTCGTATTATAAGGTTAGTTAACCCGAATTTGCGCCACCACCATTAAATAATTGTTGAACAGTGAGCCAACCACGGTAATTATTGTAGCGAATTGATATCGTAAGCGTAATCGTAAATCTTTTTATCTCATTGATCTTGACATTATTTTACTGGGTAAAGGTTGCGGTGAATTCAAAAACGATGATTACCAAAAAGGATGCCACTAACTGGACAGCCATCGGGATGTCCTTTATCATCCACCTTATTTTCTTCGCACCAGCTGTCTACATCGTTGTCCTCTGCGCCCAACTCGACTACTCTCTCTTCATCTGGCATCCGACATGCTTCACGGTTGGGGTTAGTACACGTCATGTATAAATCATCGAAACTTTCCGCAAAGGTAAGATACAAGGATCCAGTCAACACACTTTTAGCTCTCTCTCTCTTCGGAACATGAAGTTTTGCACGCAGTGTAAACGTGTTCGTAATTGACCAAACTAATTCCCGCAGTGCTGTTTACTGATGACCGAGGCCATCCTCGGGATTTCCGGAGAGGCTCTTCTCTCCTCGAAGATGCCAATATCAAGTCGCATAAAGCTTCACTGGATCCTCCACTTCCTGGGATTGGGACTACTGGCCGTTGGTTTAGGGACGATCATAGCTCATCGTATCCAGTTCGGTTCTCTTCACGCCGCTTTCATCCATGGGAAACTGGGTGTGTTCGCTATCGCGTTGGCTCTGATAGTAGCTATGAACGGTGTCCTGTGCTTGGGCACTGGAATGTGCTGTGCTGAAGCGAGCATAACTCGCCGAAAAGTCCTTCATGGATGCGGTGGTATTTTCTCGACAATTCTCATCTTGGCCAGCCAAATTACCGGCATTTACACAAGTTGGTGGCCCAGCTCCGAAATCGACAAACACTTGACCGGGGCGGCCTACTTCGTCGGTGGGATTCTCCTCCTCGCCAAGCCTCTTCATACAACGATATTGAGAATGCGAAAAGTTTCTTCTTGATGACTGTGGTTCGCCACACCATTCCTACATGAATAGATTAATGCGTTCATGGGCTGCATTAACTTGGGTCGATTTTTGGGTAACTTCAGGAATTCAATGAAACGTTAGTTAGACTATGATCAAACTGTTGCTCTCAAGGTTTGTTTCTCACCTTTGAAACGTCATCTATATCAGGAGAAATTATCCTCCGCCATTGAAATGGTTCAAGTTTATAATCTCATCAACAACTTTAGTCCAAATTTTCAATAATGGTACGATGAGTAGTTAACAAATATTTAGATTAAGACACTCGTTCACGCAGTGAGAAAAATCTCATTTGTTATAGTAACTATGAAAATTCAGTGAAAGAGGCATTGTTACAAAAAGTGTTTGAATATTATTGGAATTAAGAAACAGCGAGGTACACGTAACTATTTTGAGCTATTGTCGATGCTACATTTTCTGGTACCTAATTGCAACGCAAAATCAGTTTGTTCCGTTTACTGTACTTTTATAGTTAAATAAGACCATGACATCAATTCATTGTTACACAGACATAAAATTTTGCAACAGTTACAAGAAAATATAGTAACAGTGATCATAATCAGAAAGAATAGTAACACATACTAGATTCTCTGTTAACAGCAACAAAATTAATTTTCATTTTTTACCTAGAACTATATTTTTAGATTGCCGTAAAGAATGAAAATAGTTAAGGACTGTGCAGTAACCGGAACTAAAAATTTCTCTCAGTGCCCATAACAAATATGTAATTTGGAAACGAGATGTTCCTATGACGCATGAGAAATTTGGAATACGATTTCAGGGTTCCATTTTCGTTGCATAAGTTGTAAAGTTGATATGATTCCATTTATGTGGGGCAGACTGTAAGGGAATATTAAAAAAATCAGAAGTACCTGATAAATACACTTTACGACGTGATAACGAAATATTGTACGTTCTGCTCCCCAGGTTATACCATCGTCAATCACGTCCAGCCCTGATCTCCCCGCTCTCCAAAAGATATAAAATATGTAATGATTTAAGTAAGATAATAAAGGTACATTATGAAAATCGATAAGTCGTTGCGTAAATGCAAAATCGCTGATTCGAGTAATTTCACACATTCCATTTGAAATGTATGTAAAAGCAATCAGTGATCGAAGCATGTAGACAAGAATTGTAATTCCTTCCCTTATAGCAGCAATCAGTGATAAATGATCGAAACTTGTAAGAAATTAATCGTAGATTCTGTTAACATCCGCAGGGAAGTTACGTGACTAGATTAAACAAACGATATATAAATACGTGATTCACGAGGATCACTTTTTGAGCAAACGTTCGAAAGTTCGTTTGACAGACAGTCGTTTAACTTTTTCACTATATTTCGTTCGTTTTTTGACACACGCCTCCGCGAGATTATCCGGAATTCCGATAATTTAACACCAAAGTCAGTACCAGCCGTATAACAGTGTCCCGCGTAAATCAACTTATGATCCTCTATTCAAATTTTGGCAATCTCATCCATCTTCTTTCCACTCTAATTACAATATTTCACCTCACAAAGGTCCTGTGTGGGATGCACGTTGCAGCCCAAACGCTGAACCATGACCGCTGAAAAAGGTTGCATAAACTGGCTAGCGATCGGCTTTTCCTGCATCGTTCACCTTCTCTTCCTGATACCAGCTGTCTACATCGTTGTCCTCTGTGCCCAGCTCGATTATTCACTCTTCATTTGGCATCCCGCATGTTTCACGGTTGGGGTTAGTACAATAACGATCACGAATGGATTGCTAAGATTTTTCGCTCTGCAATGACTGAAGCAATATAATTTCGGAAGTATCCATTCCGTATTACATGCGACCAAAACTGATCGATCTAATTACCGCAGTGCTGTTTCCTGATGACCGAGGCTGTCCTCGGGGTTTCCGGAGAGGCCGTACTCGTCAAGTTGATGTCAAGACCAGGTCGCATCAGGCTTCATTGGGTCCTCCACATCCTGGGTCTAGGGCTGCTGGCGGTTGGTCTTGGGACAGTCGTTGCCAACAAGATGAACCACGGATCCCACCACTTCAAAAGCGACCATGCTCGCGTGGGCCTGGCGGGCCCCATATTGAGCGTTATCGTAACCCTGAACGGTGTTCTGTGCCTGAACACAGAGGCCTGCTTCGGTAAGGTGAGCCTTGTGGCCCGGAAGGTGATTCACAGTTGTTTGGGTATTATTACGATGGCCCTGCTGTTGGCCGGGCAAATAACCGGCGTCTATAAAGGGTGGTGGCCGGGGACAGAGACTGGCAGAGATTTAACCGTAGCCGCTTACATCGCCGGCGGAGTTCTCCTCTGCGCCAAGCCCCTTTACACGACGTTATTGAGGATGCGGACAGCGATATGTTCTTGACTGCGGTCATCGTAATTCACACCTGTTTCATCTACGTTCAAATTAATAATACAAGAGAATATGAATAAAATAAAAATTTTATGCAAAAATATTGTTCTGAGTTTCGACCGTTTCGAATTAATATTAACATCGTTGAGCGAAAACCTGTACAGCACTTTGTGGCTGTTATATCGAGATTCGAAGTAGTGACCACCGACCTGTTGGGCGTAAATCGATCTTGAAGATTTGGAGAGGATCCGAAAGTCCGTTGCGTGAAACGGCGGCACGGTTGCCCGTTGAAAAAATCCAGAGAACAATCCTCTTGTACTACAGAGCCTGAATATTTTAAACACATAATTATAAATTATTGCACCTACATTAAAGATTCATCGACCATGTATATCAACACTTTATTAACTTCACGAATCATTGAGGATTATAACGTATACATGTAATATATATTATATTATATGTTATTCTTTTTCCATATAATATAGTACATATTTTTATTAATATACATAGATATACCTGTCTTTTCTTTGTATAGTTCGTGTAATAAATACAGTGGTAGTGATACAGTACATTTTCCCTGTCTAAACTTGGTGGTTTCGTTTATCATTCTTTGCCTCTGCACCTCTAATGGGATTCGATGGAACTCATCAAATGACTCATATACTCGTATTGGCTGAAATTATCATCGGAGCTCCTGCGGAAAATTGTACAAATTGAAATGAATGAAAGTAATAATTCAGGGAAAAAACTTGGAGAAAACTGCTTGGATAATTTGTCTCTGAAAAAATCATGATGTTAATAAAATAAGGCATAATTCAATATTTTGCTCCATACGATTATACACAACACTTTTGCAATAGTTCGAAAGTCAAGAAATTTCAAAAACATCGTCGAAACTTGTATCGAATATGAAAGCAGAGTCAGCCGAGACGGAGACCTGACTGTACATCTACACACTGTATATTCACCTGTTTCGTTCCTATATAATTACATATGTACCGAGATTTATGTATAGTATGCTTAACAACATTACTTAACAACTTGCTAGTTTACGGGTTGTTGCAACGTTACAATATATACATATAATGTATATGTATTATATAGTATGTATACCTTTACTTTCAGTAACGCGCGAAAAACGCATAATATACATATGTATAGAATGTCATTTGATACAAGGATATAAGGTGATTGCAGATATTATTGCGCTCGCTCGAATTCAGCAATATAGCTGCTCCTTTCGTCTTCGTGACAGTGAAAAAAAAAAATGGAACACGAGCTGGCATTCCATGTAAACATTGACGATGAAATCCCCCGCATACTATATACATATGTAAATATGTGTTAGCATGTGTTTGTGTACATGTATTAGACCGCCTCAAAAAAAAAAAAATCAATTTTTTTTTCGATCTCCCGCTTCTCGAATCGGCACGTAGCAGAAAATTTTTAATCGCACCATAATATCCCTCCCGCACTCATATCTCAGTTAATCCACCTTTACAGAGTATTCAAAATTTAAATGGAAAATTTTTATTTAGACAAAAAAAAGTATTCTATAAATGAGTACTATTTTTGAAGATTCAAAACCTGGCGCATGGACATGTTCAGTGTAAAAATAGTATTTATCAAGACATATTTTTTTCTACACGAAAAAGTTTTTATCAAAATTATTGCTAATTTTATTTTCCCGACAGACAGGCACATCGAGTTCGGTTAATTGAATGAATTTGATGTATTTCATGTATTTGAGAGATGTTATCCAACGGTTTACTGTGGCACAGTCGAGAAACCTGGGCGTTTACACTAGGTACCCATTTTTCAAAAAGATGAAAAACCACGTTTTACGCAATCTTGAATATCTCGAAGATCGTGCGGTTGAAAAATTTCTACGACGCGCTGATTCCAAGAAAATATATAAGTTGTCAAACCCTACCATACAGAATTCCGTCCGTTGTACAGAAAAATTATTATCTCCCTCCAACCGATAAAATTGGATTTCTGACGTGTCAAATGGCGAATACAAAAACTCAATTCGGCACCGTTTAAAAAAAATCACACGGCGATTTCCTCTCACTACCTTCAATATTATATTATAAACAATGTTTTCATAGAGTAGGAGATCGAAAAAAAAATTAAGTTTTTTTTTTGTTGGCAGTATAATGTGTATATATATTATATTTCTATTGTATGAGTATTTATTTATTTGCATCTATAGTCTTCATTCGTTCGACGGTTCTTCAACGTTTTCGTCGTGCCTGCACTCGTCAAAATATCGCGCTCAAATTCGTGTTCTACTGCTATCAACCAAACCGCCGTTTATGGTATTTTTCCGCAGTGTTTCAATTTTAATCACGGGTATAGAACAGTGAGTTAATTACCTGGATTTTAGTTAACAATAATAGGTACAGAACAACGATAACTCTATTCGCATTAAAGAATCACGCGGATTATATTATATAAATAATAATTACCAATTTGATCATTGTCAAACTTAGGAAACATTTTTATACTTAAGTCACATATTTCACGTGAAACTGCCAAGCTACGTTGGACTTGATTGTAGGAGCGACCATAACGCTGGGGAATCAACTTATACTTATAGACAATATCAACTCATACTACGTCCATGATCTTAATTACGTTATTTCGCATTTTTGTAGATAATTAAAATTTCTAAATATTCAACATAGAGGTATATATGTATGTATAATATTCAATTATTCTACAATATTAGTGTATGTGTATACATATAAGGTACATCTAGATCTGGACAATTCCGTATGCCTTTTGTCAACAGTTATGTATATATAATATATATATATATATATATATATATAAGTTTATACTTAATGCAGTATACGTATATAATATGCATATATACGTTGTAAAAAAATTTGGTACGATTTTGTGATGATGAGGATTTTTATGTCAATTTTAACTATTTCAATTTGTTTTATAAAACAGACCTTCTCCGATCAATTTTTTTTTTTTTCGATTCGTTCTGCGTGCTTTAACCTTTGAATCGAAGTCGTAACGCGGTATTACATTTCTCAATAAATTAAAAATAAAATATCGACAAACGTGTGATTTTTCGCTTCCACGCTAGTACAGCACCAAAATTATTTACAACGTATAATGTATTCGAAATATCTAACCATCTGGACTTTGTTCGTTATACTAACATCTGTAATATTGTAAGTCTAACAAAATACTGTTTTCATCTCTGCAGGTCACCGCACCGATAAATTACACAACCGCTATGTTATATACTTAATTTCTATACATGTATAATACGATTAATTATTATTGTTACCATTTTTGTTTTCACTATTATTACTCTCACTATTATATCATCATGATCGTGATCATCGTCATCATCATCATCATCATTATTATTCTTGTCTTTGTTGTTGTTGTTGTTGCTCTTGTTGTTATGATTATCATTATTGATGTTGTTGTTTTTATCATTATTATCTTACACATAAGCGCGTGCAGAGGGGACGCTAGCACCCAAGATATAGTACATAGTTATAGGTACGTACGACTAATAGATCTATGATTGACTATACATACATATTCTACATGATTCTCGATATCTTCACGTTTTTCATTCGACAACTTATCGAAACAGAAAAACGTGCTACAATATTAACATGTCCCCGTATACACCTAATGATTTTCTGAGATTTATTGACTGGACGCTCTGATTGAGTTTGATAATTATATGATGTATACAGTGAGGGATAAAAGCATTCGTGCATTTAGTGTACTTACCATAACGGCTATTTGCCTGCGCAACATAAGGTAACAAGTCTGATTCTGTATGTTTGTTTACATTAGTGTCAAATTGAATTTAAAAAAATTAATTAATCAAAAAAATTATTCCTCGTTTTATTTAAATTTATTCGCCCTACGAATACTTTTTTGCCTCACTGTATATATCACATTATACATATATTACGCATTAACATGTACTTATTGTACGATATTTTTTTTTTTTTTTTACAGTTTACTTTTAAATTTTTTAATCAACTTCATGATTTTGTTATAGGTATGTCTTCTGATATATTTTTCTAAGTATAACTAATTAATTATGAAATTTCCAATTCATTTCATTTTTTCACTCTTTCTTCTGATACAGTTTTAGTTTTGTTTTAAATTATAGGGACTCATTTTTTTCTATATCTCAGCCTCAAAGATAACAAACTATATATATATATATATGTATATGTATATGTGTAAACTCTGTGGTTTGTATAATGTATATGTGTATAACATCCACGATAATTACGACGACAATTTAATCATCTTAGTGCTATTTTTTCGACATCGAACGTATTTGTTACATATTTTATGGCTGAAAGCAAATCCCGTTGTTTTCTAAACGTTTTCGAAATTTTTATCACCTTAGTACTGTTTTTTCCACATCGAACGTATCTGTAATATATTTTACGGCTCAAAGCAAATCCCGTTGCTTTCTAAACGTTTTCGAAATTCTTATTCTCAATTTACGCGTTTTGTTTAAAATTATTTGTTGGATTTCTATTATCTTTTATCTCATGTATTGATTGATGCATCAATATATTCCAGAATCTTCATATCCGTATTATACCTACGTAGGTAAATCATTATATAGTTGATAATCGACACAATAAGTCGCAAAGATTAGCCCACGCACCCAGCGCGTGCAGGCCGTAATAAAAAATAACGTATTCTTACAAATATAAAAAACATTGATACAAATATAACAATCGATATAATATATCCATATTTCACTATACGTCGTATAATAGGGGGCAGCTTTCTTTGAGAAAAAAAAAAAAAAAAAAAAACTGCAGAAAGCGATGGCGGCAATTACCGTTTACCCTGCTTATATATTTGCTTAGAAAACAAACAGCCCCTGAAGAAAAAATCTCTCACCTTGGGAAATAAGAATGCCGGAAAGTAACGACAAAATTTTTAACATAAAAAATAAAGTGAAAGATGAAAAAATTATTTCTGTACAAAATACAAATAGTAAGAGGAAAAGGCCGTGTAGAAATTTATGCCCTGATTAAGTGACAGTATAATGCGAGTTGATAAAGTCAACCTTCAAATGAATCATAATACCTTAACATCTTAAACAATACAACTTCAACAATTCAAAATTATTAAAATCACCCCAATTTTCGGCAGAGAAAATAGCATCCCGAGATACGAGCTTCGGCTGTACTCAATATGTTGGGATTCAAAATTACTCGTTTTAGAAGTTGAACGAAATAACGATCAGCCCTATTTGAACGGAGGCTCATTTATAATGTAAATGGAGAAATTTGATTTTTATTTCTTGTACTTCTTCATCATTCTCAATCTCGCTCTAAGTTACCCGAGAACCACAATCTAATTCTAATATATCTCGCCCCGCGAATCTACGAGGATGATAACCGGCACCTAGGACACGTATATAGACACGTACTTAGATAATAATAAAACCCGCACCGGCGAGGCATTTAATACGTTGAATATCTAATTTATGGTAAATTTATGGTAAGTATACCGGCTAGCAAACCGTCGGAACTCTTTATAGTCGAGATAGGCTCTAGACGACAGGCGTCGCTATAATTTTCTCGTCTATCTTTTAGTTCAATATTTTCTCGTGTGATCGTGTTTATACATTAGTGTTTGTACGGCCTTACGAGTAACTATAATAAACAATACCAACCAAAATCGCACCTCAAACAGCGCCAATTAACAACCTTTTCTCAGACCTGCTGCGAGGTGCAGACGAGATCCGTTTTGCTCGAGTTCTTCAGTATCGAGGGTCCGGGTAGCTTCGTAGCAGTAACAAGCCCGGGACACGTGGGCGGCTGAACCATCGGCTTCCCGTTCACCAAGACGATCGTGTCCCGAGCCGAGTCGAATCCTCCGGACGAGGATCCTCCCGCGCCATTTCCTGATCGAAGGAGAAGTGGAAAAAATATTACCAGAAAAATGATCACCAACCTTATGATTCTGGCACGTACCCCGTGTAGACAAGGGTGGCGAAGTACGCGCTTGCGTCCTGGACGGTGTCGCCGGGCCCCAATCGGGGGTCGGCTGCAGCAGGGCCCGAGCTCGGCACCAAACGGAGGGCCGAGAACGTCCCTTAGACTTCCCGTCGGTGTCCACGTCGCCGAGATCGTCGACCTCGTCGTCGTAGTCGTCGTCGTTCTCGTCGTAGGGGTATTGAGAGCGTTGACAACGCCGACGTTGACGTCCGCGTAACTGATTCTGAAATGGAGACGAGTAACGCTCGAAAAAACGACGTCCTATCAAGATCGGAATCGCTCTGTAGGACCTGTGACACTGGTTTTAACTGCGATCAGGAATATGGATCAGGTCTACGTCAACTCACAACGGCTAGTCCGACGATGACGAGAACTGGCAGCAGACCGACGGCCCATCCGACAGCATCGGCCCACCGAGGGTAGATGTAAGTTCCGTAACTCAGAGGCTCGTACTTTACCCAGTTGAAGAATAATATGAAAAACAAAGCGGCCGGAGTAACGACCTTCCACATCCAAGTCCAGAAGAAGCGCCAGCAACGACCACGAGGCCCGATCATCTGCTCAACATCGTCGAGAAACCGATCAGCCCCGTAGACCCAAGCGACGAGAATGCACTCGCCGATGGCTATCAGAAGGACCGACCAATTCGCAGCGTATTTGTCCATCAGCTGCAGCCAGTACATGCCAGCCTGTCGATGAAAGTAAGAACGACGAGTTGGTTGGGCCGTATGAAGATGTAATTCCTGTACGTGTAACGTAAGTTTAAAAGAAGACGTACGTTGGTCGTGAATATCAGTCCGCCCGCGTATCCCAGAATCGCGGCGCCTAGGACAACCCAGAACTTGTAGTTCCTGAGGGCCGGGACGCCGTCGAGGATCGCCGTTGTTACGGTCTCCATCAGGGCGAACTGCGAGTCCAGACCCAGGGTTAAAAGCATCACGAAAAATAGGAGAGACCAGAGTGGCGCAACCGGGAGTCGAGCGACGACCTGCGGTTGTTAAGACAGCATCATTGTTACACAGCCGTTTTAGCGAATGAATTTTTCACTGATACGAAGATATCGTTCATCTACCTCGGGATAGACTATGAAGGCGAGTCCAGCCCCCTGGTCGACGACTGAGGCGACCGGCACCTTGAGCTCGTTGGCGAGGAATCCGATTACCGAGAATATAACAAGCCCGGCAAAAAATGAGGTACCGATGTTGCTCACCGCCACTATGAGCGAGTCCTTGTAACAATTGTTGGTGAATTTGTTGTAGGAGCTCAGGGTGATCAGTCCTCCCCAAGCCGGGCTCAGGGCGAAGAATATCTGAACCGCCGCGTCGCCCCAAACCTTTGCCGACGCCAGGCGTCGCCAATCCGGAGTCAGGTAGAAGAGGATCCCCTCACCAGCACCCGGCAAAAGTATTCCCCGGATGAAAAGGGCGATCTGATATTCGTTGTAATTTAGTAGTTTAATAGCTGAATAAAAATGATCCTTCGCGAAGACGTAGAAAAAAAAAATACTTAACGAGGAAGTTATCGGGTGAGAATAAAATAACGAGAACAAGGTAATCTCAAGATCTGTGCAAGAGTTAAAGTTAACTACACGACAGTATGTTATATAACATTATCTGTGCGATAATCTATATGAATGAGGACGAGCTTAACCGAGATATTAGATTACTTGCCAGAACGACGTACGGGAAGAGGGCCGTGAAGTAGACCACTTTTCCAGAGCTTTGAACACCTTTACTGAGGCATAGAAAGACGATCACCCAGGCGAGGAAGAGGCACACCGCCAAAGGCGGGCGAATCGAACCCGTCTCTTCGATACCAACGCTCAAACCCAAGACATGGTTGCTGCAAACACAAAGTTAGAAAATTCGTTTGAAAAACAAAGTTGTAAATCCATATTTTCGGTCATTCTTCTACAATGTTTCACAACGTTAAACAGTGTTCACAACCGCAAATCAAGTAATAAGAAGTACCGAAAAAAACAGGCGGAAACACAATGGGATGACTAAAACCGAGATGAAACGATGATACAAGTATGTACTAACTTGAAGTACTCCTCCGCCGGGGGCCGTCGGACGGTTGCAGTTCCATTTTCCACGTCAAGAACAATCGCGGTTAGCTGAGTACTATTCAGACAGTTTCCCCTGAAGTAGGTTGTATTTTGTCGGGCACAATTCTCCGCAGCCTCGGGGGTATAACAGTCTTGGGTGCTCCAGGCCGGGTCGCAGTAAGCCCACGGCAGAACACCGGCACCTGTGGAATTGCATAACATGGTTGGCTTACACTGGACTCGAAAAAAAAATAAATATCTCAACTCTCACCGGCCACGGAGGCAAACATGTAGTAGAGTGTCCAGGCGATAATCAGGTTGTAGTACAGCATCACGATTGAGCTAACCAGGACCATGCCGTAACCGAGACCTCGTAACAGTGGGCAGAAGCGTTTGTAAGCAGCCACAGGACCCAGGCTTGCGTATTGACCTAAATTAATAACTCCGTTACATGTAATCACAAAAGCATGAAATTGCGCAAGGTCTTAAAAAATCTGTCCTTCGTGTGGTGAAAATTGTTTTTACAAACGCTTTGTGCAAAATATATCAAAAGTTTTCATAACTTGCAATTTTTACATGTAAAAATTTTTTATTTTGACAATTTGAAAATGAAATCGTAGTGCTACTAGACATTAGACCTTTTTTTTGATTCACTCTCAAAATGTCACCTGTAGTACTTTCCACCAGAGTTCCCGACTGATGGAAACTATTTTTCTTCTAAGTCTAAATTATCTGTCATACGCCATATTTCCATTTATTTTACACGTATATTTTTATCAATTTCACTCAACCCCGTCATACTTGATTTACGCGATACAATCGGCAGTTAACGCTTTCAATATTTAATTAAGTCGATTCTGTAAATGAAGATTGGAAAACGCAGTAGACAAAACTTTCAACAAACACAGAACAATATTGAGAAATACAAAGGAAAAGAGTTCGCCGAGTTTTTTTAGAAAAATTTCATCACACATTCTAATGTCTCCGAAGTTTCCAGCGATTTTTATTTCTTTTGATATATATGAGTTATTCGCAAACTTGCGGATCATATTGCAAAAGGTTATATAAAAAACATCACCAGCGCGACAATCAGAACACAGTTAAATAATGCTAAAATTTCTTCCGCAACCAATTGCATCCAAGTTTACTGTTTTCTTGTAATAAATTTTTTTTCACCTAACGAAAGCTCCATGAACATAAGGGGTAGTCCAGCGATGATCAGCATGACGGTAAACGGTATCAGGAAGGCACCACCACCGTTAGAGTAGCAAAGATAGGGAAATCTCCACACATTGCCGAGGCCTACGCTGTAGCCGAGGAGGGACAGGAGGAAGTCAAACTTCCCCGTCCACGTGCCTCGCTCAGGGTGATCCTCCTCGGCGCCCTGAAGGGGGGCTTGGCTATTGGCCACTGAGTATTTGTCTTCATTCTATGTTTTCCAGATTTTCAACGGGTGAGCTATTAGTCACATTTTATTGCGGTTCTTTGTTTTCGATAGGGGGATACGGGTTGTAGGGCTATAACGCGAAGGGTGATAATAATCGACACGCACACTTACGTCCCAGGAGTCGAGGTAGGGACGCATCCGGGCCGGCGAATCCTCCATTATCATCTTCGGAAATGAGGCGCTTCGATCCGTGCCAACGCGATGATCAATCGCTCACCTGGCTAATAGCGCGAATCTTATCCATCGCATTTCATACTCGTCTTTCCCGCTGGTTGGCATGGCCACTTGAGCGATTACAGATCCCCTTTCGTTATTCGCGAGGTATTCAGTTTTCGCACCATTATCGTCGTCATCATCTGGTGGAGGCACGCGACACTTTCTAAAGCCTCGCAAAAGCTCCTCATTATTTTCAACACGCGAGAAAACCAGCTATCAATGACAATACTCGTATTTTACCTTCCTCGCTGTAATTCTCAACAACGAACTCGAGCCGTACCAACAAATTCAATCAAATACCGAAGATATTTGAATTCTCAAATATCCTCAGCTTACAATCGATCCAGCCCCGTTTGGCCAGTTGAAAATTTGAAGGTTTCGCGTACCCAGGCAGCGGCGGCGAGCTTCCGTTCAGTTATAAATCGTTAATTCGTGCAGCGTTCGGACGGGATGAATTCGAAAAAATATACAAACTTTAGCGGAGTTCCGCGGGCGTTTATCGCCGTCAAATTACATAACGCCATCGTCTGGTCACCGCGGGCTCTGACACGACTGGTTCGAAATAAATCACGGACTAAGTTCCGTTCTCCCACGGGATGAACGGGAGATCATCGCGAGAGAACTGGCGAAGCACGCGCGTGTTGCGCTGGCGCGCGCCTACGGAGCAGCCACCCACGCAACCACGCACGCACGAACGCGGCACAAGTCACAGATCGCGCGATACCAGGCGTAAATTATTAGGCTGAACAATACGGATCCTTTCCCTTTATCGTATTCCATCTGCCGTTACACAGGCAGCGCAATACGAAATCAGATGAAAACTGAAATTTACGTCAAATTCCCGAGCCATCGGAGTCGCGAACTAGCTAACCAGCCCCCCTCTTTGATCCCGACGCGCGATGCTGACTGTCAAATCGATATTGCCGCTCCTGCGACCTACCTTTCATCCCACCTTCCCTCAGGACCGCCACAAACACGGCAACTTGACGCTCGCGTGTACGTCGTTTATCAGTCTCTATATGTGTTGGTGTTTTCGATACACACGTTTACGCGCAAGGCGAGATTTGTGGAATGTATAGCCGCGAATGTACGTATAGGTATGTATGTATATACGTATACGTATACATTAGCATATGGCCGGGTGGTTTGCCAATTTCTAGTCTTTAGCCCTTTCCATCACCGTCAGCAAAATTCCGTTTCAAGTAGGCAGGTATCAGAGAGAGAGAGCTTGTTCTGGGACCGAGATGGTGGTGGGAAGAAATTATCGACAATGGTTGTCGAGGGCGAATCTCTATAGATGATTCTCATCGCGCTCGGGCGTAAGGACCTTCGACATTATAATTTTACTCGTATATAGAGCGGCGCCGAAAGATGCTGGATCGATTTAAAACGGAGAACTCCACCCAGGGGTTGGGGAAACGACGCGTATACGACCGGGCTTTCGACTCAAGTCGACCCTAGTCTCGACCAAAGCCTCTCGAAATCCCACCCCGCAATCACGATCTTCCGTAACTTACCTCTCCCGGTATCTAAGGCTCGACCTTCATACGCTAATTGATCCCCGCTAGCTATCACATTATTCAATTAACAGCCAGTTTACACAGAATATCTTTTATGAAGATTCATCCCGTTCTATAAAGATGATGATAAAATTCTCACCAAAGTTTCTGTCCAAATTTACTATTATAAATTGGATATTAAAATTTCATTCTGCGAGAATGTTGAATTCAAAACTAGTTGTGACGATTACTGCTTAATCATAGTTCGATAACTTTGAAACAACTTTCTGTATTCATTGGAATTTTCTCAACAATTTAACTAATTTAATCTTGCCACAAACTTGAGGGAGAATTTCGTCACCATTAACACTGTTTGGCGGGGTGCAAATTTAGGTGTCACTAAAGGCATTTTTTGGCGAGCACTGGTATAACAACCAAAGTGTACCAAAGGGTACCAAACGCGTTTTCGCGACTCTGGTGCTTTCAAGCGGTTTTGGTATAACCAGAATAAACCCTACTCTGTAGCATGGTCGAAACTGGTTGAACTAGAAGCAGGGCGGTCTCTGAGCCAAAATTTAAATACAGGCGAACATACGATCGGGAATTAGACATGGAATATGTTGAGTGTATCGACGAATATGGGGAAGAAATTGTTAAATACTGATAAAACTTTGGAATTCATTGCTACACTTGAGTCTTCTTCCCAATATTTCGCGCCTTTAATCACGAACAGAACGAACTAGAGCGTTTTAGTGTGACGTCATTATACTTGACCAGAGTTAAGCTCCACCCATACCAGAAGCAACGACGGTTTATGGCACTGGTTTATACCGCTGTATTCGCCAAAAAATGCCTTAAATAAAAGGTTTTTTTTAATCTGACTAATTTACACAAGCTCGTTTCGCGAAAACTAAACCTCCTTGAATATACAGATGTGCTTATACAATTTTTATTATATAATCACCAGTCGTTTAATTTGTCAGAGGATAAGATGTGTGTAGAATTTTTACGCAACACCCCATGTTCCAAGATACTGTTAAGTAGAACGGAATTGTTGAAAAAAAAATTATATTGTACTCTTAATGCTATCCCTTACTGATAACGAAATTACAAACATCTGTATATCAGCGCTGTAATCAAGCATTTTCGTACCTGGCCGTGTTATGAATTATTCGTGGTAATACTTTAAAATAATGTCATAACACAAGGCTGTCTAAATATTAAAATTCTTCCTGTTCTGGCATATTTTCATTTGCATAGAAAAATGATGACCGTGTAAATATAATTTCAAAATGAAAAAGGCCAAAAAAGAATTTCAATAATATTTTATCGTCAACAATTCGTAATTCAAGTTTTACTCGATTTTATTTTTTTCACAATTACTAACGATTGTCTACAATACGCAACAATTCTACAAAGGCTATATACTTTGTACAATCATACCGAATGATGCACTGAATCAAGGTTCGCTACCTACGACGGATCATTTGAAATTGAAAGAAATCAACGGCAAAACAACGGGGGTCCGTATTCGCAACAAACCCCGAATATTACGTACAGTTTTAACGGTAGTGATTACACAAAATATACTTCTCGCTAGAGATTCAAGTGGGAGAACGTGTAGAATAGTTTCGTAACCGTAACATAATTAATAAGCAAACCTGAGCTTAGCGTCATAACCGAGTTTATCCAGATTCGGATTGCAGGCAAAGTTTATCATGGGAGGAGGGCCGCACATCAGAACGATAGTGTCATCAGATGGGGGGAAGAGATGCTTTGATATCATATCCGCGTTTATGTGGCCAGTACTGTACTGCCAACCTTCGCTACTCGTATCAAGCGTATACCAAAGTTTAAACTGTTGAGGATGCGCCTTTGCAACCGTTTCCAATTCATCTCGTAATAATATGTCCTTTTCCGTTTGGTTTGCGAATAACAAAGCGAGTTGAGTATCGTCCGACGGATCCTTGGTTATCTGACGGATTAGCTGCAGCATCGGCGTGATACCGGTTCCTCCAGCGATCATAGCCAACTAAATATACATCAAAACGTTCACAAATGGAAGTACTTTGCACACAGATTGGAAAAAAAATGAATTCCCTAACTATCCCAACATTACGGCAGACCCGTACTAACCTTCTTAACGGAATGTTGTACTGGCGGATCTTTCCTGAGAACCTTTATGGAGAAACTGCCAGCCCCGTTGTAAACAAGGCGGCCAGAAGGACCACGGAAATCGATAGTGTCGCCAATTTTCAGACTTTCCAAATATTGCGACATTTTGCCACCATCAGGGAATTTCGGGTGGACATTTTTGAAATACACCTAAAAAGAATGGAACATGTCATCTAGTTTGGCGCATAAAAATATGTATATAAATGTATCATAGAAGAATATCAGACATAAAAGTAAAAACTTTTATTCACCTTGACGACGAGATCTACAAAGCCATGATCTTCATCACTTGATACAGGCGTATAAGCTCTGATCACTACATCTCCTCCGATCTTGGCTGAGAGATGAATGTGCTGTCCGGTAGGAAGGCCCAGAATGTGTTGAGACGATGGAAGTTGAAACCGATAGCGACGTGTGTCATGGCTTAGTACTTCTTTTTCTGATAATGGCAACGGGTACTTTGTCGTTGGATCAACAAGAGTAACTGGCGAAGACCTCTTCTTGCGACCTCCGGATTTTCCTTTGGATATGTAAACTTTTGCCGCCCATGCTGTGGCTACTATAATCCCTACCGCGGCAAGGATGGGAAAAACCTGTAGAATAAAGGAACAGATGTAATTAAGATGATAAATATCAATGAGTCCTCCATTGTTAAGACTTTGTACTTGAAACTGACGATCTAATAATAATATAGGAGCTAAATTACTGAACAGGAATTCTGTGTAGATGAAAACAAAATCTCAGCTTTTGGGTATAGTGTTATAAGCGTGCTGGTTAATGATCATTTGATTAAACAAGACTTGCTGGCGCAACAAAGTGGAAAACCTGTTTCCTCGCTGATTATCCTTTAAATAAAACTAACTTTTATGAAAGTTTACTTTCAAAAACCTACTGAACTGGACAAATAGATTTCAATGCAATAATTTTATACCAGCCACCACAACGACATGGTTGTAATTCATCGACTGTGTTTCAACCATTTGAAATTTTGCCACATCTATCACGTACGAGTGGTAAATATCTAATAAGATAAGATAAGGCAAGTTTTAAACACGATTAAAGTATGTCGTGTACGGATTATCTCATTCCCTCGATACGTCACAAGTCCCTCCCTTTCCCTGTACTTCTAACTTTTGTGCAAATCATGAAATCAAGCTTTCATTTCTGTCATACAATTTTACGAGGACTCCGAACATTTGGGGGTCATTCTAAAACAAGTTTTTGTGTCGCAGTCAAACAAGACGTAGTTACATAACGAGGAATCAACATGCAAATGAATTTGTAGCTAAGATCTAAGGTGGAACAAATCTGTTGTGATATTTCACTACATACTTGTCTAAGAAATCAATTATTCTAATACATGCAACACAGATGTTTCATAAAACAAAAAAATCTTGCGATAATTTAACCGATGTGAAGTCAAAGAAATAATACTTTGTTAGTGTGTTAGGAGAAAAAATAGCTACTAGTTGCAACAATTACATTACTACTGTGTGCAAGTGTTCTTTATTAGCAATTTTTAATAAATATAAATAAGTAAGGGTACGAAAACGAACAAACGAGTATGCAATGTATAGTTACCACCGAATGTGTATTTAACATTTCGTCTTAACTTTCTTCACAGATTCAACGAAGAGTTTAGGGCTGGAAAGAATGCAGATGAGGTTATGGTAATGAATGACGTAAATAGAAAAATAAAGAAAGCAGAGATATAATAATGGAAGAGCGCGATGGCGAAAATAATATCCGTAATGATTGTTCCTATTTCTGTTTTAGTTATTTCATTCCAGATCTGACAACGGACGCGGTTTCACGCGGGCCTGACCCGGCTTTTTGACCCTGACAGAATCACGCTATATATTGAGGTGAAAAACGTTGCGCGCGACGTGATCATCGACATACCACTCGAAACTATTCGTATTTCGTAATATGTGTCCTCCGGACGTGTTGTACAGTTAAGGTTAACGTACCGATTGGACCTAACACGTGAAAGATGTGAAAGCCGATTGTGGGCGACCGCACCTACGAACTACAATAACCCTAGGCTTTAAATAACCTTTTTCTAACCCAAGAATAAGACTTATTTATAGGCTTACATACCGCAGAGACATCGAGCGAGTCACCGAACATGTTCAACTTGTTCCGACGGAGGTTAACTTCGTACTATCGGTGCAGCATTACCTAATCTTACTTCGTAACCGAGATTTTAAAACTTATTCTAGACCTTTGACCCCCGACAAATCCGATCTCCTCTCTTCAAGCCTCAAGGTCTGTGCTGCTTTGGGAAGGCCTACGCAGTAGAAATAGTAATTGCCTGAACGTCGATTCAGACATTTATAGCCAAGTCATCGTCGTACCGTTTGCAGGCATACAAGTTATTAGTCATCAACTGACATAATTGATTACGCAATAATTCCTCCCGTAGATAGATAATATTACTTTTCACAATGCCATCAATCAATGTAACGACATATCATTTTGAACCTCTAATCTTCATGTTCACGTTACATCGAATCCGTAATATACATCATCGCTTTTGATATGCTACGATCGGCTGGATATCGGCTGAATCTACAATAACTTTCTACTATACTAGTTCAGGGATAAATGCGCCGATCGTACCGGCTACACAGGTTTGTGAAGGCCGAAGCTGGTATGAAAATCACAAATTTTTTTAGACATTCAAGCAGAGATGAATAGGCAAACGGGGTAGGACTGATAAAGACTATCTAGAATGAGTACGAAGATCCCAAATATCAATAAGTGAGAAAATCCGATGATAATTCGGAATTATAATGAAAACTACCTCGTCTCTGCTCGTCTCTCGGCGTTGATTGAAAAAACGCTCGTAGAATATAGTCACTTGTAGTCGAAGAATTCGATACACCGTATCTCGTTTCGGATGTTCGATTTTCGATGCATCGCTACTGTCGTAGTCTGCTTAATTTAAAGAGTCTCAATCACGTCAACGTCAAACGCACAAACGTGATGTAAACAATTTCCGTCGTGATATCTCGATCGGTTTTATTACCACAAATTACATACCGGTGATCAACATTCCAGTGATTTTTCATCATCATTCACTTCTCATGATAACTGAATTGTTTATTACATCCCACAACGATCGAATGAATCATAACCTCAAAATATTCATCGGATCTTAGCTATAGCATAAACCCTAATTATAGATTGACCTAAACTCGTAAAAACAATTTTAAACCAACCGTCAGAATCGTTACTTGAAATAACATCGAATGTTCAGACTGTTATACAACAATCTTCTGTTCTGTACGTAGACAATTAAAAATGAAGAATTGCTGATTTGAAGAATGATCTCACTCTGCCAATCAGATGACATGCAATGCAATGCAATGTAGTAATTACACGGAGTTCCTAAAATGCATTTGTTACTGAAGTAATAGCAATTAGCAAAAAAGTGACAAGTTTTAAAAGAACAAGAAAAAACTTTCTCCGAAAGATCTACACCTTCTCGTGTCAGTATGGCTGTTTTACACAGAGCATTGTTCACGTGGTTCAATCTACTGATATTCCTAATACTCTTGGTGTTGAGACTGGATCTTAGGATACAATGGAATTGGTTTATAGTTTTCATACCAATGTGGCTGTACGACAACATTCTATTAATCTATATAATATTTCGCATGATATCGCACTGCAAGAACGGACATGATCACATCAGCAGTCTACGTCGTAAAGTAATAAGAATAATCCTTGTTCAGATACATGCTTATACAATACATATTCAGAGTCATCTTACCAACAACTAATCAGCTTCAATTTTTCAGGCATGGTACATGACTGCTGTTCTGACTAAGCTGTCCGGTCAAGGTCTTCTCTGTCTTAAATTGGAAGCAACGCAATTGACATTACCAGCCAAAGTTGTACTCGCCCCCTTGTGGGTTTTACTCCTAACACTAGGGTGCGATGTCTTTATCCATCTCATTCAACACTCTCGATACTAACTGTCCAATAATGTACATTATCACACGGCCAAAGATCCACAGTGAACAAATTCACGTCTCCCTGGTTTTTGGTTGTGAATAACACATTGCATCATTATTTCTCCACATATGTTATGAATAAATTATTTTCCACCTAAATACCCAGTTATTTTTTCTTTCAACTGAAAGAACCTGGCCCAAAATTGTATAAATAGGCAGAAACAATAAATAGAAACATACTTGGTTGAAACAAAAATGTGAAAATCTTTTTACATAAGACATTTTAGCTGTTCTACGTTAGAAATTTGATATCAATTTATTGTCTATTCAATGGCAACTTCGAAACATTATATATTCGAATTAGCGTATTTTTTTTAAAGAACCTTCCATAACTAGAGACAAGGAATGCTAAAATGGATGAAGCAAAATGGTCACAAGACAGATACTAAAAATAATCTAGTAGATCCAAGGATGAATAGGACAGAGATATAAATAAATATATCGAGTAGTTCTTAGTTGTCTAAGCAGCCAGTAAACGCACAGGTAGAGCTCATTATTCAACATTTTACTGTGCATTGCAGCTTAGCAACTGAAAACAGAGTAACCTTCCTAGGCTTGACTCTAGTACAAAAATTTCGGAACTGCAAAGAAAATTCGAAAAGTGAGAACTAATTTGATTTTCTTATTAACCACAATGTGCTAAACAAATATACGGTGTTGAAAAATTATATTTGCACATGCTTGTGATAACAAAAACTAATGTATTTTGTTGAAAAATAACTAGAATCGCAAATTTTGTGAAATTCTCAAACCAGCAACGTTTAAAAAAGTAATCATTTCTGAAAAGTGTACGAGATTTATAAATCGTTTAAAAATATTGTTCTATACAATTATGCGTAGATGATTACATGGGTACTGGTGATAGCTCTCATAACGAGCGTAACATGGGTTAGTGAAGCTGTGATTGTGAAAGAAGTTAGTGCTGGCCATTTAGCCGAGTTGCCATGCCCAAGTATCGACGACAATCATCGTTTCATGTATTGGGAGCTCTCTAATAAAAATAATATCATAGGTCCAGGAAACCCACAGAACCCAGAAAAATACAACTACCAAGTACTAACTGGGAAGCTCATGATCAGGGTAATATAATTTTCCCAAATATTTAGATAGAGCTCTGTTAGGATAATTCAACTTGGGTAGTTTTCTGTCACCAGGGTGTTTCGACTGCTGAATCTGGTTTCTATAAATGTATCTCGAGAGGTATAAATGATGAATCTGTCATCAGCATGGAAACGGTTGAGCTGATAGTTACAAGAGACTGGGAAGATGTCTGGGAGAATGACTTTGAGGCAAGATTTTTAGCTTAGTTTTTGCTTTCGTGATATTTTTTAGACTCTAATGTAAGACGGTTGAAAGAAGTAAATGACATTTTTGTATTTTAGACAAACTTATTGAGAAGCTTGGCCGCTGTTATGGTAATAGTTGTAATCATCGCCTTGCTACTGTACGTAATTACGACCAAACGACGTAGAAATCTTAAATATTTTGGTGAGACGCTTCAACTATTATACCATATCCAAATACAAGTGGTGATCAGGCAAATCAATTATCACATATGACATAAAATATCAACATCGAGCGTGCTTTACTACACGAACTTCGTTCAATCAATTTCAGATATGGAACCATCAAGGGAAAACTCACCAGTCAATTATAGAGATGGAACACGTAGGTCTGCAGGAGTAGTTCGCAATAACACGCCACCTCCAGAAGAAATAGGCATTGAGAATGCAGCAGTGGATGTTGATTTCCCAAAAGTATTTAGTAAGATGCATCAGGAGCAGGCTGTTGAGATTCCATAATTTTTCATCAAAAGTTAGTAATACTTACAAACGCTGTTGGAGCCTAATAATTTGTGAACCAATACAGAAATACAGTTTATAAAAAATGAATATCGAGTGGTCACAATGTATTGCACAATAAATATAAATGGTCAAGGACATTATGTGACAAGGTATGACATTATATTTACAAATGTGAATGTGATAAGCATAATTTTCATAACAATAGAATAATTAACTTTGTTAAGAACAAAGTAGTTGTACCAAATCTATACTCAGCAATTATAGCAATTGAATAGATTGATATACATGTAGAACAATGAGATTTAAGATGTACAACTAATGAATAAAAACTACTTACATTTGCTCAAAGAATCTCACTGTGGAGCTGTGTTTGTACTAGCACCAGCAGTGGTATCCATTACGCTATCATCTGCCTCTTCTGCTTGATCTTCATCATCTTCATCGTCATCTTCTTCCTCAACTTCTATTTCCAGTATACGAATTTTACGGTTGCTCTCACTAAGAATTGCAGCCACTTTCCGGGCTCCACTTACAGCCAAACGACTCGCCGCTATTCCTTGAACAGGTTTTGGCCAAGTTCCACCAGAAAGTTCAACCACTTCACTAATACCCATATTCTCTCTAGTATCAAATGTGAAAATATGGCCAAGAGGCAGCTGCACGAAATACGACGAATGCATGTGATGATCCAGAATGAGCAGACTTAAATAATCTTGCGAATAAAATTGCAAGTCTCCTATCAAACTACTACTGCTAGCAGAGATATCTTTTGTATCGCAACCTGTAAAAAGTTACATAACATGATAGTACAACCATGATTTGAATGTTGTAACAATGATTTAATTTTTATTTGCTTCGTCTACCTTGTCGTCGATCCGCGTCAATGCTTGCACTTTTGACTGTTAAAGAGTTTTCAGTACCCGGATTTTGGACGACCTTAAACATCTGTAAAGTTTTTCCATTCAGGTCTGAGAAAGCAAGCAGTAAATCCTTCTCAGATGTTACGAACTGTGAATGCAACGATGAGTAAGAAATGGTCGACACAGCTGGTAAGCTCACGACTGTAGGAATGAAGAGATTCACTAGCCCCTGGTAAGCCTGACCAAACACGACGCTTATCGCGTCGACCAATTTCGCATTAGATTGTAGCAAGGACAGCGACAGGTCTTGCCTAACCAATAGCGGATGGTTTTGTAAACAGACATTCTCGCTGAGCATAGCAGCCCATTCACTACCATCCGGGGTTAAGCATGTCCGAAGAGGTTCTTTTCGTAAGTACTGACCGAGTTTTTCAAGATTTACACCTTTCCTAGCACCTTCTTTATCTCCTACTTGATCAAACCCACGTAAAAATTCAGCTATAAAAGTCAAGTCCTGTTGACTAACTCTGCTGACTTCAGGTGGCGCCCGTTCGCCAGTCAATTTGAGTATAACAACATACAGCCATCTGAAAAGCACAACAATTCTGTAACAAATAAACGATTCGTAAATTTTTTTCTACCCACCGAAAAAATGCTTTGTAATCACGCATACTATGATCGATGACTTGTTGTATTTCAGATGCTTTGGCAAGAAAAGCTTCCGATGCCCGAAGAGCCTCGTTAATTACACTTTCAGAAGTAAATCCCAGGGCTTCGTATTGTCCACCAAGTTTAGCCATTCCAGTCATTTCAGCCAGCTGGTATGTCAGTGCCATTCCGACGCTGCTAAGATGCTTTAGGACTAATTTCTGCACAAAAAGATTGAGAACTAATTAGAATATCCTTGGTTATTCCCAAGAAGTAAGCGAACCTGAATATTACTGTAGCACATTTCAATGCTATGTCCTAATTTCTTCAACCCTTTTTCAGTCAGGTCTCTCAAGAGGAAATTTTCCAAATTCGCAGAGGGAATGCCGATCATAAGAAGGTCCAAAAAATCTGCAGCCACTGCTCCAGGAGGGTTGGCCTCAGCGTAACGAGACAATTTCTCATCCATTTCCAAGAGAATTGTTTCCCATGCTTCGGAAATAGCCATCAGCGTACGATCGAGATAGTCCATCAGATATTCAATATTAGCTTGCGCTTGCGCTACCTTTTAGAAACAGAGGCAACTTTCAGAACTGCCACCTTAATTTTAAGGATACAAAAAAATATAGATGAAGTGAAACTCACTTTTAAAAATGCTCCATTACTTTCCAACAGTGGACAACACAGATGAACGACACTAATGTTTTCCAAGGATCGCAGACTGACCCAAATTGGCCCCCCTGAACCACCGTTGATTTCCTGTACGGAACCTGGCCCTATGCTTAATGTACCACAATTAAACATCCCAAAGACATACATAGCAACAGTGCCCGCTTCAGTTCCAAGCTGTAAAAAATTGAGCACATTGTAAATTACATTGCGTTTTATCCTCGACTATTGTCTATTTACGATTCATACGTGTGAATAAATGACTAATTAAAATGAGACATAACAAAGAGAAATGAATTTGTAAGAAATTTTATTCTTCTATGTATTTTAGCATTCATTTCTTGACATACTTACAAATAACATGTCCAAGGTTTGGGATAAGCTTTCCTTGTGCTCAGGCTCATGCCCAAAACTTCTGTTTAAGCTCGGCAAAGGTGGAAGATATTCTCCAGTTGACGAGGAACAAGTTTTGATTCCAGTTCCGCATTTTTCAGCCTCTTGAATGCCCAGTGGTAGCCAGGACAAAGTTGTAACAATTGCCTGTGAACTTTGTTGAGTTTTATGAAGGATATTCTTGTTTTCAACATCAACAAGATGTATGAGATTTGATTCTTTATAAACAACAGCAATGAGCTTTCCGTTTGGTCTCCACGTCAGATCCTGAACCAAATCTGTTGCTTCAGGCGGGGGTAAAAGCCAGACACGCTGCCACGTGAGCCTATGAAGTGCTATTTCCCCTGAAAAATGCGAATAATCGAAAGTAAGGATAACGATACTCTCTCTCATTTATTGTCGGCGTTTTACCACTTCATAAACAACGCATATCATACTAACCTCTCATGTTAGCTATAGCCAACAGATCCATTTTTGGTGACCATCGCATCAAAGTCAACTCCACCGACAATTGTCGCTCCTCCAGTTGTCTTATAGCACACGACATATTTTCTTATTTTTAAATAATATATTATACGAGTTAAAAGACGATTATTATAAGATCCGTCAGTTGGACCGGCCGCTTAGTACAGTTTTGCAAGCAAACTTGTATGTAGTGTTGTCAAGTGCAGAGTAAACGATCTCGCTATCTCAGAATCAAAACCTCTAGTTACAACGCACAAACACAAATGTTACAAACGCATAAAGCCCTAGTGAGCTCTATCTCTGTCAGTTCAGCTATGCCGGTCAGGATTACCGTTGGGTTTACCATGGATTTAGCCAATGGCGGCGTTTCGTCGGCATTAATGTAAAGCTGGCAAAACGGCCTGTGCTTCTCGCAGGGCTGGTCATATACGTGTGAATGTGTGTTTGAATTGTTTGAAAAGAACTATAAACATATTTATCCGTATAGGATAGTTGAAACACGTAAGTTATGGTAGCATTTGACGATTTTTCTACGAAGCTACAGAACTGAGTCAGTGTGTTGATACAGCATCCGACTCGACCCTCAAGAGGTTACCTTTTCGTATACAACCCTCAAAACTTTTCAGAATTCCAAATCATGGGTGACGACGATCCAACCTGTGTTGTCAAAATGATCAAGGATCTGCGATCAGGTTCTGGAGGCTATCAACGCAATAGCCTAACGTCTTCCGGATTACGGTTGTCCTCGGCGTCTTACATTCCCTCTTCTTCTATCATCAGTGACATCGATAATGATGATAGCAAACGTACCCCAAAACGACCTAGACTAGATGAAACGAATACCAGTCTTAACAGATCTAGTCTGGATGGCGCACCTGGAAGTCCATGGGAATGGAGAAGGTTGAGGGGAGAGGTGATTGTTGTAAAAAAATTTTACTTGAAAACTAAAGGAATGCGTTAAATATCGATGACTTTTGTCATACGAAGCATTTCCCTTTGCACAAGCTTACCACTCGTATACTCATGTAGGTAATTTCGTTGCGAACAAGACTGTCGCACCAAGAGGCCACAATAGATCAGCTCCATGGTGTTAGGAGGCAAATGGAACAAGTCTTTGACAAGCAAAAAAAATTGTTTGAAATGCAGGCTGAACAAGATAAACAGTCAATAAAACTGCTAGAAGCTAGATTGGACATGGCCCGGCAAACAACACAAGAAGCTATAGAGGCCCAGACTAATGCTGAAAGAGAGACTGCCCAGGTAATGTGGAAACTTTGAAAATTTTCACGTACCTTCTAATACACTGTTTGTTCGTGGTTTATTTTCTGCAAGAATTTCGAAGAATGGAGAATAAAGAAACAGATTTTCGAAACAGAAATAATGTTGCAATATATTACATGCTTTTACAATTTTGCTTTACTATGTTTTTGCTTAGGTGAAGATGAAACTAGACCAGAAAACCCTTGCATTGATGAATGAAAATGCAAGACTTCAGGATGAAACTAGACAAGCCAACAGCCAGCATCGGCAGCAAATCCCACCAAGTGATTGTAATGAGGATGTAACAGAAATAACACTGAAACTCGAAGCTACTGAGAAGAGAATTCTACAACTAGAAGAGAGCCTCAGAGAGGCCAGAAGTGGCCAGCAGAAGAGTGAATTGCTGGAATTAGAAGTACAAAATTTGAAGATGAAAATTGAAAAGTTAGAATCTGAACGATCGCTATGTGAGGAGGGCAAAGCAATGGCGGCCAGAGCTGCACGTGCTAGCGATCTAGAGCGAGAACTTCATGCCGCCAATAAACAGGTTTCTACTTTGCGAGAATCGGTAAAAGGAAAGTTGCTACTCGAAGAACAAATCTGCAGCATGCAACAAAGGTAAGAAAAAAGTTTTCAAATAGCAATCTTGCCGATAAACTATGGCAGGAGTTCATCAACCTAGATTTGTAAATAATGTAAATTTGCCATCAGGGTTCAGCATACGGAGAAATTGGAGCTGCGAGTTGCAAACCTCGAAGCACAGCGGGCGGAGCTACTGTCACAAATTAGGGAGTATGAGTCGATTGGTATTACTGGTGGACCACTAGCGCTAAAAAAAGAATTACAACGTTTGCAACAAACGGAACTGATCTTAACAGCCGAAGAAGGTCAATTAAAGTCAAAGATGGAATCTGCTCAGAGAGAATGTCAAAACCTTAGTAAAAAGTACGAGGAAGCTAAGACGATAGCAAACGATATGACAGGTATCAGGGAAAAATTGAACAAATTGGTTAGCAGGCTACAAAAGAAAATGATGCTAGTTACCCGAGAACGAGACAGTTACAGACAGCAACTCGACTTGTACGAAAAGGAAATGACCGTTGATGGCCATAGTGTACTTACCGAACGAGTACCAGCTTTGGAACGAGCCATAGACGGATACAGGTAGATATGAAAACATTGTCCTCTCTCTACTTCACGTGTATTGATTTTTTATTTCTTTTTTTCTACACAAGAGAAAATTTCTTATATTATTTACATACCTTAATTGCGAAATACTATTCCACTCTCAGGGAGCTTGTCAGCAAATTAGAGTCAGATTTAGAAGCTGCCGATGATTGTGTGCAGAAGGGTCAGTGCCAAAAGTTACGAGAAGAGATCGAGAGACTCAAGGGTGAGCTAGAACACAGAGCTCTAAAAGGAGATTTCAATTGCAATGCAAGGATCCTTCACTTCAAGATGAATCCAGCCGCTCTAGCAGAGAGACAGGCGGACGAAAAGTACGAAGCTCTTCTACGAGAGGTCGAGGAACTCAGAGCTAGAACGGCCTCTGGCACTTTGAATCTAGGACCCGTAGGATCATCTGTTCAAGCTCAAGGTAAAGAATTCTTTACAGAAAAAGAGTAACAAAAATACATTCACCAATGCCTTGGCTCGAATATATCAAATGTTTGCTCATATCCAAACGGGTAATTCTCAATCGTTGTTACAGAAATTGCCGAGCTCAAGCAGACTCATGAGATCAAGATCACTCGCCTGAAAGAAGCATTCAAGGCGGCTTCGCAGGAGTACCGCCAGGCCTGCTATCAGCTTTTTGGATGGCGAGTCGACAGGACAAAGGAGGGACGGTACAAGCTATCGAGTCAGTACGCAGAGTCGCCGGACGACTTTCTATTCTTCCAAGTTGGCGAGGAAGGCGTTGATCTTTTGGAAACCGATTTTTCCGCAACTCTCGGTAGCCTCATAGAGTGTCACCTACAGAGACAGCACAGTGTCCCGATGTTTATAAATGCCGTTCAAACGGAACTTTTCTCTCAACAGACCGCTGCGACTGTGACAAGCTGAACTTATCCTTATATGAATATTACAATAACTGAAAATAAACCAATTCATTAAGAGCTGTCGATTGTTGCGATTTGAAAATGACGAGTCAACTCTTTAAATATGTAACTCGTACCCAGCTTTAAGCCCTTGTACGTACGACCAAATACTTCAACAAACTTTTAGTATGGCGTAAAAGTATCGTGAAAATACATCTGAGATTCCATAATCGATATCTATAATTATGATTGATATTATTACTTTTCATATAAATCATATAATTACTTTTTGTTTAAAGCAAATGGATATTTAATTATTAAATAATTTAGAGCTGAATTGCCATTCGCTTTTTATTTTTACAAATTTCGACACATTGTTCTGATTTGTGATCCGAATGATAAAGAACATTGTTTGCAGAACGGTTTGTTTTACACAGATTCATATTGCACGATTAACTTGCATTCAAATTAAAATTTTAAATGATTTGAATTAATTAGCCCGTATAAATTAACAAATCCCAAGTCCAGTTGAGCGTTAAACGAGTCCAAAATTAAACGCACCTCAACAGCCGTGGAAAATAATCTCTGCAGTCACGCGGTATCTCCAATTAACTCCGAACGTGACGGTAAAGTGTGGCAAACAACAAATAGGGTTGTATCTATTCTATGTTTTACGGTTTCTATTCAGTTTTAACGTTTAATTTCAAAATTCTTGTATAAATCTTGAACTTTTAACCAACCGATTAAATCCCACGAGATGAATTTTTATTTTTTTTCTATAAATCCCCAATAATATAACAACAGTAAAAACTAACGGAAAATAAAAGCATGAAAATCGGGACCGACAATTTGTTACGAAATATACGCAATTGATGAAAACTCGAATCGTCGCGTCGGAGGAGCAATATCAATCCGAACCCCATAACCGTCACGTAAGGTTCGTCCCATTCGATCCGACGATTAGTATAATACGTGGTAATTATCTCTAGACATAGGTGGAGAGAGCCGGCCAAGATCTATGGGCACATAACAGTCTCGTAGTACTTGGGACAGGGTGATAATTTGTGCCGGGCGAAGAAGAAGTAGAGGTTCGTTGAGGAGAAGGAAGGGCGATTACGGACCCCCGGTTATATACACATGCCCATAATGTATATGGTACATAATACGGAGATACATAGCCGGGCACAGAGGTTCGCTCTATCGGTCGGCGGCGGCGAGCAGCACCCCCGCAGGACACGGGGTAAAATAAGGAAAGGCTGGTGCGGCCGCCCTCGGATCCGCTTCATTCGGGAGCTCCGAAGGGCTAAACTCCATTATCGCTAATTATAATCACGTTTAATCGCAAACTCGTCCTCTCTACCCTGCCCGGCGTCGCCCTCCTCTTCCACCCCCCATATTCGACGACCGCTTTCGTACACAGAGACGCAGGACGACGCGACGTGTATGTGCTCACCCCGAGACCTCGTGCCCGGCGTCGCTCAGTCCTGATTATCAATCTGGACTCTCTCGCCCTCCCTTCCTCTCTCGCTTATGCCCCGCTTCTCACCCCTCGCTGAGCCTACGTCGAGGAGCCACTCGGCGTAGTTATATACTCCAGAGATACTCCAGGTGTCCGGTGCACGTAGAGACAGACGCAAAAGGGCTGCTGGGGCGGTGGAAAAAGGACTCGAAGAAAACGCGTTTATTTCTACCGTCTTCCGAGAGGCCCGCAAAGTACCTCGAGCTTTTGTGCGGTGTACGTATGCATGCGTGTACGTGTTCACGCGTGTTTGCGTGTGTGGCTTATACGTATACCTCTGCCTGTATGACGCACACGAAAGCCGTTCCACACTGGCGTGTATCGGTGTGCATGGAGAACGGACAATGGTTCGGGGGTTTCTCATACATCGTTTAAACTTATTCCCGTTCAACCCAGCGTGCACCTTTCTACCTACAGCCAATTTCATATAATCTTCATACCTTTGCCCCGGCCCCAATTTGAGTCCGAATCAAATCTCCTCGCCCAGGATCGATATTCCGCAAATTATTGACGATCAACTGCAATGCGGTTTATACTTACCTTGACTTCTACACGGCTATATTTACATCAGCTAAACAACCGTCGCGTTTCAATGCACTTTACACGGCTTGACTCGTTCAGACATGCGTTTAATACATGCACGAGTACCCGCCGACAAAGGCAATTCGGTATAGGCATGTACTTGACAGGCGTTTTCCATGAAAGTTGACGAAGCAACGCCGGCGGATAGATAACCGAAACCACGTTTTTAAAATCAGTTACTTAATATCACTTCTGAAAACAATATCCGACGCGCACTCTTATCAGTCCGGTAATACAGACGTAGAATGCAGCGCCGGCTGTCTATCCGAAAACGAAGACGATACAAAGATTATAAACGAGACTAGACGCGGCGAAAAGTAGTAATAGAACCGTTGTTCGTTACAACACGCGAGGAGCGTAGGATCTGCGTCTTAAAACGAAGGGTACCGACATTCGAAATGCGCTAATTTACCCCCGGACGCAAGGGTGCGTGCATGATTATACGTGCCGCATGAAGCGTCGGAAAATCAGACCCCGGAGTGAGGGATTGGAGGATGATGAGGGTGGTTTTCGGGGGTGGCGGATCACCTGGCGAACTCGACGAGGGAGTCGCGTTGCCCCGTGGGGGTAATTGTCCGTTCCTAGGGTCCATTACGTCTAAGAGCTGGAGGGTGGCGATGCGTCCGTGACTGCGAACGGCGGAGGGGTGGGGGAGGCATCGGAAGGACGTGACGGGAAATAAGAGTGCGGGCGAGTGGCGGCCGGAAATTGCGCCCGGCGCGCGATGGTCTCGAACCCGCGGGAGGGGAGGGGGGGGGGGGAGGGTCGAAGGTCGGGGGCGTTTGGGAAAACGAAGGTCTCGAGAGGAGGACCGAAAGGCTCAAAATCGCGGAGACGACGTCGTCGTCGGTCCTGTCCTGCAGTGTCCGGTCGAACGGAACGTGGTGTATCTTGTCTTCACGGATCGACCCCCCCCGCCCCAAACTCGCGAATAAACGAACGCTGCAGAGCATCGTGAAGGGAAAATAAAACTGGAAGAGGAAAATGGGGAAACGTGGTGGTAGGTGTGTAAGAGAACGAAGCGACGGACGGACCTGTCTCCTCGAACTCTGCGGCAGTCTTCCTCGGACCTCGCGTGACTTCCTGGAGTTACGACGGGCGAAACACGTGCCTTAAGTCCGACCAGGCACTCCCTTGTTTTATACTGGCGTTATTATGGATATACCTGTCGGAATACCAAACTTTTGCTGTTCCTTACTGCTTTTCTCGTTCCTGATAAAAGTGGGAAAACTTACGAACGGCATTGTCACGCCACCGAACAGCGGGGTATACTGAAATCCCGTTTAGTTTTTTGTTTCTTAAGCGGCTGGATAATTTGGTTTCTGTTTCTGTTAATTTCAAATTTTTCGAACCTGTTTTTGGATTCTTGTTGTTATTTGAGGCCCTTTTTCATTTTTTAACCGTAACAGAGTAATTAAAAATTTTATCCATGCTTAATGATGTACTCTTCCACTGTTGCATAACATATAACTATGCATAACCAAGATCTGCGAGAGCAAATGCAAAGGAAGGGCAAAAATTTTTTTCAATCTTTCATGAAACTCTTCTGATTCTCTATGAAGTAAAAATACCTTAGAGATGAAGAAAAATTTAGATAAGGATAAATTAATACGTGATTACTCGAGAATAATACACCTGAAAGAGAATTAGTTAGAAGCAAAGCTGTCTAACATTTTTATCTACTGTATATTTAAGAACGACCAGACAGCGTTGTTGAGCTTTTCCTCCCCTCTGACCAAATTTGAACGAATAAATTTATTCAGCTTCCGCCCCCCTGGGTGACCGTAGATTTATGAGGGAGTTCGCAGGGGTGTTCGCGTGTCTAGAAAAAGTGAGCAGCTTTTCGAGCGGAAGGATCTGGACGTGTGTCAGACGCGGCGATGCGAACCGCGAGGTGTAGGCGGCAGGCATCCGAAACCCGAAGTGGTTAATCGCAAGTGTTGGCGGGATCGAATCGGGGAATAAGGGATGCGCGTCACGTGACGGTGGGCGTCGGGTTTGAAAAAGGCGCGGCTTTTTAAACTCGCCCCAGGGGGGAAAGCCGGATGGACGCTGATCACCGCGCGAGTTTCTCTCGTGTTTATCCCGAGTACAGGAGAAGCCTCTCGATATTCGCGGCAATTTCGCATCGCGGTCTCTGCCGGGGAGCTAAAAAGTTCCGTCGCTTCGGGGCGGGAGCCGGATATGATCTCGGGAGGAGCTAGACGTGCAGCAAAGTCTCGCCGCACGCGAATGCGAGCGCCTTTATCTCTAACACGTGATCGGACGAAGGGCGAGACAGTTTCGGAATATCGTATTCCGAGGTTGCAGGTTCCCCGGGGAACGGCCCAACTATAAGAAATATACGTGCAGACGTTCACCGGCTCCGTATTAAACGAGGAAAATTTTCGGGGAGTTCGGTTGCAGCCGCCTGCATGCGGCGAAAGCAAACTCGGCCGGGTAATGCTCGAGGAAGAGTGCGCAGGGTGATACGTGTAATGTGAAAATACGCTAAAAGAGAGGATGGATGGAAGCGAGAGTGAAATTGTATACCCAGGTCTGTACGGTATCGTACAACGGAGAAGAAAGATTTAATTCCACGGGCCGGGCGAGTCGAGGACTGCGAATCCGACGATAATATTGTTTCACCGGTCGAAAGCTCCGCCGCCGTGCGCCGCTTGGTTCAGGAAGATTGAAAGACTCGCTGCACGGACGTTTCGGTTGATCTTCAGAAGTAGCGAATTTAAGTGAAACAATGCGAGAGACAAAGCGGAGCCGAGGAGTAACTGAACCTGAGGAATTTCACCTTTTTCGACTGCACACACATACAGTGCAGACCCGTACCCGCGTCGTAATACATAAAGCACATAAAGCACGTAGCGAACAACGTCTTGAATATTTGAGCCCTCGAGGAGAGGAAAGATCCCCTTAAAAGCGCGCGTTTTATGAATAATTTAGCAGCACGGGGCCCGGTTCGCCGTCGATATACACTCTCTTTCTATAATTTTTCCCATCTCTCTCTCTCTCTCTCTCTCTCTCTCTCTATCTCTCTCTTCGGCGCTACAGATACGGACGGGATCGTCGCGGAAATTGCGACGGTTTACGAACTTGAGCTTTCGATTAAAAACGCCCCGTCTTCGGTAAACATTTGGGGCCTGTTTCTAGACGGCTAAATTGGCAGCCGGGTTTACTTGGTCTGAAAAATTAATCAACCCGTTCTTCGGGGCGACGGGCCGCACGCCGTGGCAGGCGGGCATCGGCCCGGCGGTAAGCCTGTAAATTGTAACAAACGGGGCGCATCGTTTCACCGCATTAAAATTAATGACAGGGGCGTGACGGCGGGGGCGGACGCGAGCTTCGGGGAGCAATAACGCAAACAGACACGCGATAATCCGGCGACGAGCGCCCCTCGTTAGCGAGCCCTGCCACCCTCCTGCACCACCACCGGGAGCAACGGCAGCAACCCTCCTCCGCCCCCGCCGCGACGTCTTTCCATCCCTTCGTCACCTGCGAGCCGGGTATGATCTATACGCCGTATTACCCCGGTACATGCTTAACGCAATATTCTCTACTTGTTGTAAAAGCGTGTCAAGATATACGGTGCCCCGTATCTTGTAACATTAACGCGACAGCGTTGCGGAGAAAAATTTCGTTTCTTATACACCCGTGATGGAAAATGTTAGAAAATGCTGGCAGAACGGGTATACTTATCGTTGCGACAGCGTGTTAAGTAATATCGTTGATATTGGACGAAACTTTTTTTATACCCATAATTATTTTGTGTAATTACGACGCACCTCGTGCACAGTGTTAATAACAAAGAATACGATAACATGTACTTGTTCTTCTGCATGATTTTAGCTGAAAAAGAACGACTGATTTTCGTTATTTACAGAGAACTATGTTTTTCATTTATGGCAAAGAACGAAAATAGTTAAGGACTGTGTACTAATGATAGCTAAAAATTTAAGGTTCGAAGGGCTTTCAGCTGCATCTCTCTAATTATTATACTTAAAATATCACGTATTACGGATATCGTTATAGAATTATATCGAATAAAAATAAAACATCTCTCAAGCCATTCAGCTAGCGTAGTGTTGCATTTCTATAATTAATTATAACCACCCGTTAATGAGAAAAATACATCTCGAGCATTCAGCGACACTCAGACTGTAATTGGATCATACGCTGTGAATTTATAACAAATCAAGTGATACTCGAATCCGTACAATTTTGAAGATAATTGAAATGCAATAATTCGACCCGCGCGAGATTGCAGAATCAGATATCGTACCTAATTACCGTGCAGTATAACATGAAACTTCGCGACCGAAAAATGTTTTGCCCCCCCCCCCCCCCCCCCCCCCTAACTTCTGGTGTTTCTTAAACAAAAATATAAAAAAAAAAAATTCCACGTCTTAGCATACTGGTTTGAAATATTTCATACAAAAATCCCAAGAACCAACAATCTCTCCAAACTCTGCAACGGAAACTTTGGTTTAAAAATCTTTTTTTTCCAAATGCTTGAATTCTGCGAGTCGTTCTGTTTCCCGTGTATAAATTTTCTCCAAAAATAAATGCGCGCAGGTAGAAAGGTGCTCCGTGTGAAAAAACAAAAAAAAAACCAACAAACCAACTCAACATAAGAGGAAAAAATGGTAAAGAAACAGAAACGAACGACGCGCGTTCTCCGAGGATGACGAACCGAACACAAAGAATAAGTTCGGTACGCATCGCGGCCGTCATGGGGGAGAGAAAAGTTTCAGGTCGACGACAGTTTCGCGTGAGCGAGCCGCTATGCGGGGTTACAAAAGATCATCGACTTCGGGTGAGAAGGCGCACGACGAACGGCGCTTTCTCTCCTTCTGCCCCCGAGATCCTCCGCCTCCACCGCCGAGTTCGCCGGCTCCGGAAAACGGGAACGGGGTTCGGAGAATCTCTGGTTCCCTTCCGCCCTTCTCTCTCTCTTCGCCCGGCCCGTCATCCCGAGGGAAATTTTAAAACCCCGCATCACGGGGGTTCGCTGCACCCCCCGCATTCCGATATAACTTTTCAACATTTACTCGGATCCGCGGATCATACCGTCTAATATACGCGCCTTCAGACCATCGGCATATTTACACCCCGCATCGTTATTCGCACAGGCATAAACAAGGCGAAACACCGGAGGAACAGACGCTGGAATATAACTCCGAGTCAACCACCGACGTGTGCGCGGGAGAGGAAAAAGAAAGCGGAAAACAAATCATTTTTATCAAATGAATGTTTGCTCCGCTGATATGACGGTTACTTCCAACTTTCTTGATATCGGTTTACGTTTCTTCATCACCGGTGATTACTTTTTAAGTTCATACTCTGCTCTGATCTATATACGTAATACGGAATTCGCAGGAAACCCGCATATTCAATGTATAAAATCAACTGGAGTTGGTTCCAAGCTTTCGAATCCTGCGATCGCGTACAGAACAGGCGCATCATGTTTGTGGCCGCTTTTGTGAAAGCCTGTATTCACTGCCGTGACTTTTCGTCCGCAGTCCAACGACTCCGATACTTGATCAACTGCGCGGAATGAATACAGTTAAAGTTGGATAAACCTGTGACCACAACGGATACCGGGTGACCAAAGCCGGTTCATCTACTCTGCGGTAGTACACTTGGACATCGGAAAAGTCTTTCAGACCTTTTACCTTTTCACGAACAGAACTCTCGCGAGGTCCTTCTCGGATCTTTGAAGGTACAAGAGACTCGCTGGCGTATTTTTCGAAGCAGGTACTGCGGGGTTACAAAATGGATCATCGCGTTCGGGATGGTCGTCGTCCTGGCAGGGTTCTCCAGTTTGCTCTTGGCAATTGGACGGTCCCGCGTTTACCCGTCTCTGGATGTTATTCTTGGTACAGATGGAGGTGTGTATTCTGTACCGTCGACGAACGCATCTCTATACCCGAGATAACAGAACCGAAGGTAACTCCCTGACGTACGTACCGTAACATAACTCCCGCAACCCGACGCTGACCGCACCAGGAGGCGCCTTCCCCGAAGTGCGTTAAAATTACACGATTAACACACGACCGCCGCGAGTTATTGGATACATTCGGCATGTGTGCTACGTGCGAATGCCGAATGCGTCAAATATCTCAAGCTCGCTTTAGGATAATCGAAATATGTATCCCGCCGCTTTACGTAACATGAATATCCGATGCCGCGGCTTTTCGCAATTCCTTATTCCCTCCGTTCCTCGCTATTCTTGTCGGATTCGATCGTTCGGTGGGTGAATGGAATTAGGGGTTTAAGATACCGGGGCCCGCAGCCTCTTGAACATTATTTTGAAATATGCACTGTCTTGAATTTCTTGCGACATGTAAGAAGCGTTTCGGAAGAAAGAAGAACACTTTTGCACATCAGTCGCGACGCGTCTGTACGACAGGATGAACGAACGGTACGATTCGAAACGTGTACCTCGCTGAAGATTTGACGGTTTTAAAATTGACCAAATGTGACCGGTGCGGATTATTATAGAAGAATTTTTTACAGTCAATTCGGAACTTGAACCTAGGATAGTATTAGATTGACATGAAACAGTGTTGGATTGACACAAAAGAAATATTCTACACAAGTCCACACCGCATTTTATTTTACAGTGGGCGGAATACTTGCAATTTTCGAAACGTGTACCACTATTAAACCGTTTTCCGCTAGTCATCGGATGAATTGGAACATTTCTATTCATGAATTTTACAACTTCGTTCAACTATCATGGAATAATTACAGATATCAAAGGTTTTTGGCGCTCTGTTTCGTTCCATGGATCGCGATCTTTGACGGATCGTCCAGGGTGAGCAGGGGGTGACTTTCAATCGACACACGACGCTTCAACCCGGCGCAACGGCTGCACTATCAACGCCTGCAGAATTCCTCCTGTGGTTTGGTTCCCGGGTTGAGAACGACCGTGAAAGGGATGCAGGAAGAGAACGTTGGGGAGGGCCAGAGAGACAACGGAATCGAGTTACGCGATATTGGCCCCTAGGCGCTCGCCAGAATAAATACACTCAACTCGGTTCCGCGGCCATTCCTCCCCCACCCCCTCATCCTCGACCTCCGACCGACGGCAAATTCCCACCCATCGCTCTCCCTCGGATTCTGTATTTTTCTGTACGGTCGAATCGCTCCTCTTTTCTCTCCTCTTCTCTCCTTTCCGGAGACCGAACGAGAAAAGTCCCTCGGGTACCGGATCAAGCGACTCTTCCTCACCCGCGACAATTACCACTTTCGAATGAATTCGAATAATATAGGTATAGGTGAGCGTGCAGGCCTACCTGCGGGTGTAAAGTGCCAAAAACACACACACGCGCGAATGCTTTTCCAAGCACGTCACCGCGAAACCTTCTCTCGATCTCTGACCGTTCGTGTCCTACATGAACAAAGGTCAGAGGTGAGCGTTGTTCGATTGACGAATGCCTGCACACAGGTCGACCTGGCATACGGTAGGTATGTGCTTTATCGAATGGATATTGGCACCGTGGGTACTTTAGTGCTTTGGTATATTAAGCTTTCGATCGCCGTACCGTTTCGTTGCTGGTCATATTATTATTATTTATTTTTTGCAAACCCAGCAGCACGTAGTTATACCTGTACCGAAGTGTTTAACTTCCTTGTTTAACTTGAAAATTCATTTATACGGAGGGGGAAAAAAAATTCCACTCCAAATCGAGTCGTCCCGTTTTCTCCCGGCACGTTTTTAATACCGGTGGTATACCTGTGTTTATGTTACTCGATGTACATCGCTGCAGGGTGCAGCGTGCGTGTTCGCAATATGTGCGTACGGAATTATGGCTAAAACTGGCGGACAAAATGCTATTACGTACGAGACCTGCGTGAAAACGATCCTGTAAGCCAGAGTGGAAAATGCAACAATGTTTCTCGATCGATCCTATACGTATAAACTCTCCGGCCGGTTACGTGAGTTATGGCTGAATTTCTACAGGATCTTACACAAAGTGCATTCAACGACTGCGGTATTCGAAAAGAATTCGAAGCAAACCGGCGTTTCTTTAACCTACCGAACGAGCAGTGTCACGGGGTGTTTGCCGAGCAGGAAAAAATCCTTTTTGTACAACAATAACGTCGGCAAAAATGATCTGCTTTTTAATTTTTGCACTTGGAATCTGTTGTTTAAAAATCGGGCAGCTGCAGGGGATGATATTCCCGGCCTAGAATCCCGCGAGAATTGAGATCGTTTCTAGGTTGAGTCATGCCGCGAGAAGATGACCAACGATAAATGAAAACCGTTTTAGACGAGTTTCGACGTCGGCCAATCGCCGCACGATCGGCTTTATCCGCATCTCGGCTTTACGTCTCGCCCTGCGTGAGTATGAAAAAGATGTTTATTACGTGAAACACGCTGTAGCCGTCGACGCCCCTGGACGTGAAAACACCTATTTATTAAAGGAATAGTTAACGGGGGTGGGTGTTTGTTATATATTTTCCCCTGGTGCATCGGGGCCCGCAGAGCGGCATCAACACGCGATAGCGATCTGCAGCCACCCTCACCCTCTCCCTTTCCCTCTTCCTTTCCCTCTTTTTTACGACGAGCGTCTTTTATCAAACGAACGACCCGCGGGCGAGCGAGAAAGCCATAAAGGCGAGGCGGGGGCGGATGGCTGGGTGGGTCACGGGAACTACAAACCACAACCACCCACGAACCCATTCGAGAATCGAGGCTGACCCTATCGGCTCTCCGCATCTAGGTATAATATGTACGCGTACAGTTGACGTCGAAGCGAGAGCGAGGGTGCGACTCCCTCGTCGATGGGGTCGCCCGGGTTATTGAATTATTAATTAAGCCAGCTGGTACGTGGTTAACGGACGCCGGGCTACTGACCGCTCCGTGGTCCACTTACGAACCCTTCAACTCCGGCGGAAATTTCGTCCGTTGCGGAAAAACCGCACCGCGCATCGGACAAAAGGGCCGCGCGGCGTCCGAGCCAAAGAGGGTAGTGATTACGAAAATGAGACGAACGATCGCCTCGACGCTGCCTCGCTTTCGCGAGATTATCCGATTCCGCGGATCTACGAACGCCGACTGTGTATCACCTGATCTAGGCGATCGAGTGGAGTCCGTTGTGCGGATCCTACCGTGGTCGTTCAACCTGGTCGGACTAATAACGACGGCCCACCTTTACCCTCGGACCGTATGATAACGGCGCGCCGTCTACTTACTGCGATCTGCATACTATCGAGTTCAAAACTACCGGGACGAGTAACGCTTCTGCAATCAGACGGATTATTCCCCGACGGTAGAAAACCTAAAAGGATAGATTAACCCCGCGTTGTTTCCACCGACGCATCGTCGTCTGCATAGAGGATGTTATTAATTAAAGTGCTTGCAGGGTGTTACGGTTTTTCTGCAGGATTGCGAAAACTGTGTGAATTTGCAAAAAATAAGCAGAAGAATCATAGTTCTCAGCTCGGGATAATGATTATATTTATTTTCAACTTTTTAGATGGAATACAGAATCTTGTTTTTTTTTTTTTTCCTTTTTTCTTTTTTTTTCTACCTAAACAAGTCGATGCTTGCTTGTTCGTGCATTTTGTAAGTATAAGGCAATTGCGGTGAAATCGGGTAATTTATGGCCCGACACCTCCGTACGAGGATGACTATGATGGTAACGATAACGAAACAAGCGGCAATAACCAGCCTAATATGAATATAAACGCGGTGAGAACATTATGCGAGCAGTTTCAACCGCACAGTAGGTGCAAAGTATTCGACGCACGCGATGCTATATTTTTTTGCTATTGCTGTTGCAGAGCCAGTGTAACTATGCATACGGTGCTCCGCTGATTACTCAGCGCTGACTTCCATGTCGGGCGACACGCTCATTAGCGAGAAACTCGCATGTGATAACCCGAATTTCGTATTGCATACTTCAGGTTTAAATATCACGGTTGAGCAATTTCGTAAATTCATGAAAAAAGTAGCTCGCTTCGCGTTCGAGAATAATGTAAACAAATTGCTCGAAGGAATGTGCAATAAAGAAAGTAAAGGAAACGTAACGTCTGACGAAAGGATTTGTATGATATCATTTATACGAACGGACGTAATCGTTTTTCATACCCTGCACCGGTTTGGATTTCAAAGAAAAAATAATTTCCATACGAGTTCCACATCGTGGATGTATACGCAATTTCGCTACGCGGGTTGCAGGAAATTCGGGCGGAGAATTGAAAGCCAACGGCTGTTTCCACCACAAGGCACCTAATTTATTTAGCGATTTCGCGCTGCGGTTAAAACCCGAGCTTTCCACCTTTTACCACCTATCTAATTGAGCAGGTTCGAAAATTGAATCCGGGTTATAACTGTATTACACGTTTATACCGTGTAATTGATATCGATACAACGGTGTATAAAGTACAGGTCTTGCCCGAGTATTAATTATCAACCCTCGACGTTCGTAAAAGGGTCTACATCCGGTATAACTTTTGTCGTCGGGTCGGATATTCTGCAGAGCGGAATGGGGTTAACCGCAAAACACCTGTGACATCCTTTTATCACCGCGGCCTGTCTCTTTCGGTTGATACGACTGAAAAATTTTCCGATATTATACACCCAAGTCTCGCCGGCGGGTGGACGAGTATATGTATATAAAGCAATTTAATTATGTAGAAACGGGGGCTTAAAACCGTGTTCCAAGTGAAGCAAACTTCATTGAAGATAATACTGCCGCACCGAGAATGAGCTAACTTTTTCATTTTCTCCTGACCACTTTTTTCCATTAGCGTCGCCACCTAATTTTAGCAAAGTCAAAATGAAGAGAAACAAAAAAAAAGAAGAAAATTCTCGACGGCAAACTTCCACGACACATAAGCGAGAGACACTCGAGTCAAATCCGTTTCGGTATTCAACCGTTTTTCATCTTCCGCTTTTATTTACGCCACACTGTACACGGGGAAAAATAATTACGATTATGCCAATGACGACAGGCTTATCGTTAGACCTTGCCCGACCAGATCTTGTTTCACCGAAATGCACAATCGGAAGCTCTATCCGATCATTCTTCGTTTTTCTTCTTCAAATTCTTCAATTTTCGAGCGCAAGCAGAGGCATCGCGGTATTGAAAACGGTAAAAGAAAATCGTCTGTCTAACAATAAGTCTCGGAGTGACAGGCGGATGAGTAAACGTCTAAATCCCCCCCCCCCCCAAAAAAAAAGAAACAAACAGACTTTTGCGGTATCTTTTATCTGGCACGGGCGAAGAATCGCAAAACGCCTTCAGCTGATAAACGAATTCCGGGGGTTTTCCTTCGGATTGACCTTTCTCTACTCTCTCCGTTTAACCGTTCGTCCCTTCCCTCCCTCAACCCCATCCCAGAGATTTCCAAATTATTTGAAAGCTCCACCCCTCGCCATCGAGTATCCTTGTGTGTAAGTTCAAGCCGCAAAATGTCACCGAAGCTGCGATACGCCTCGGGACTTTTCGAGTTTGTGCCGGAGGACGGATCCGCGCTCATCCACAATTGCGTTTATAAATTGCCAATTATTCTCCCCATTATTGATACCGGACATTTTACACAAGGTATAAATTCTTATAAATTCTACGGTAGGCTTTTCGATAAGAGCAGCGAAAATACTCGCTGGCAGTTTTCCGTGAAACTTGCCACTCGACGCCTGCACATAGGCAACCCATAATACGTTTCGTATTCCCACATGTTCCAGATGTAGCGTTCGTTGCCTATTTGCCGGCGTCAAGTGGCAAGTTTCAAAGAGTATTCCCGATAATACTCGGACAACATCGTGTACAGTTCTGACGATCGGTAAAAAGCGGCTCGGTAAAACGCCTCGGGATCCCTGCGCGTTACACTAATTCGAATCCTTAAGTCAGAGCAAACGCCCCGCAGAAATTAGAGAACCAGAAACACCGCGAACCGTGCTTAATGACCTAGACGCCGCTGCCACCGAGGGTTCAAGAGTTTTCCCTCGGTTCCTTGCCCCGGGCGCCTAAGCTCTCCAAGAGTTTAACTTCGTCGCCTATTTTCGCAAATTGAACACTGTTGGAAATGCGACGTTAAATATAGCACCGAAAATATTCTGTAGAAATCCACGCTGGTTTGGTTTTGATTTCAAGACCACTCGGTGTCAAGAATAGAACGATTTACGCCGGTGATGTTTAATTTTAAGCTAATCGGTGCGAGCTTTTATTGGCACCGTGAATTTTCTGACAGTGCGCGAAAGAAAAATTTCGGGTTTTCATCTTACACTTTTTGCAATTTGTAGACGGATTGCAGATTGTCTGAAAAAATTTCTGTTTACACGTAATATCAGACCCTGCGTGGGTGTTTTATCCTTAATGCGACATTCGTCTCCCAATTAAGCGCTTTATGGTATTGTTACAAAGGGTGAAATCACCCGTTTTCTTCCCCTTTTAATGATCTAGTAGTCATCATAGATAAAAGACGTTTATAAACCTCTAATGTCTTTCAAAAGAATAAGGTTGCTGCGTCAACCAACATTATTGTAAAAACCGTCTGTCACGAGACTTTAAAAGGAGAGCTTCGTCACAAAATAAATCCTTCTCCTCTCTTAATTTTCCGCTTTGTAACAGTATATTAGTGGAACGCTAATTTACAATTATAAGCTACTCATCTGTTTGACGCATTATGCGAAGCAATAACTTTACCTGGAGAATGGATAAACAATCGGCTTACAATTAGTCGAGAAACGTCATAATTCATCTATTCATCAATGTCGAACATTCGTCAATTCTTCGTATGCCGTACCTATACTGTGTCAGCATATAAAAGCCAGGACTATGTCAAACGCAACCGTTTCGAATTCCACGAATAATTCGCTTTCGTTGCTCGGTTTGAAATTGCTGTATCATCTTGATAACAAGTAACACAGCAGATCATCTAAAAATACCTGCAACATTCCAAGCCAGTCTAAACTAAATACCTGAAATTCGCCCGTATAACAAATCACTGACTTTAATCACAAATCTGTGTATAAACCGTGAAACTTTTCTCCCCGTAACGTGAAAAATCATACAACAAGGCACAATTCACCTGGTTAAAATTAGATGTTCCATAATTAAAGAAATCAACGATCTGTGAAAAACATCTGAAGCAATCCGCGTGTTCGAGAAGCCGCGAGGTAAGTTCGCAACACCCCTCCACGAACACGAGACAAATGATTTCCAGGTATCGTAAGCGTCTAAACCGTTATCAAGGTGGTAGTTGGAACATCGAAAAGCGGCTCGATTCTAAAATTTTTAAAAATCGAATCGTATTACGAAAAATCGTACAAGGCATGGCGCTAATTCCGCACCAACCCCTCCTCCCCCTTCTCCCAAGTAACACCGTAGGTAGATTTCACAAAACTAGAACAATCAAAAAGCGCGTTCTGCAACACCCGTGTCGAACACTGCAGAATCCAACCGGTAAAGTCGGTCGCTGCCACCCCCGCTCCCTCTTAATACTAGAATTAATTGGTTTACGACCCCGCCGTCCCCGCCGGCCACGTGCTCGCTGTGTCGGGGGTGGGGGAGGTGGTGGAGCTTGCAAGGGGTGGGAGGGGGGCATGCGCGAGTGGGAGTGGCGGCGTTCGCGGATCCCGCCAAGGAACTTCTGCTGTCCGTTGTTGTCAATCGCCGGAGAAGGTCGCGCTGCCGTTATTAGCCCGCATGGCAGTCAATCGGTACTGGAATAGTTTCAATTTTTTTTTATCATTATTGTGCCGTTAAAGTACAGTGAAACACCGCCCGGAACGCGGTAATTGTTCGGTAGAATTGTTTTCTATTCGAGTTAAAAACGCGATCGGATGAATAACCGAGCGGTGGTGAAACCGCCGCGGATCGCCGATCGCCGCCGATCTCGCCGGCCGGTTTTATTATTGTGAGATTGGAATACATATATATATATATATATATACATTATTATTGCAGTAACATACCGTACGCGAGTGAAATTTCTACCACACGTCGGTTACCGTACGGTGCTGTTTCGTTTATTCTGTATTATTTTTTTTCTTTGCACAAGGAAGTCGGGTCAAGAGATTCGACTTTTTTGGTAAAACCGGCCGATTTTCGCGACGCGAAATCGGAGATATGCAGCCGGCCGCGTCTGGGCGGCCGATCATGCCGCGACTCGCACTACTTGCTGCTGCTGGCGTCTTTTTCTACTGCTGCTGCACGATGAGGGGGACTCGTTTAGGTAAATGAAACAGCCAGAAAATCAGCTATGACGAATCGAGATTTGTGCGGTGTTGTACGAGGGTTATCGATTTGTGAGATGTTAATTCCAATTCACGTTACGCGTATAACATATGTTACATGTTACATGTTACACGTACGTACGTATACATACATGGATGAATATGCGGCGGTCGCGAAAGATGCGGCCGCACGGAGTTCGGAGTCCGGATTCCGGAAGTTGGCAGAAAATTTGACGATGATGGAAATCGCCGCGTGAACGGGACACCCTGCAGCGAATATATGCCCCATCCTACACTTTATATCTGTATACCTAATACCTCTGCCTGTACCGACATTTGCGTGATGTACACGCATAATCGGATTCACGCCCGGTTAACCACGCTTGTTACTTCCGGTTTCTCGATTTGAGGCTTACCATGATTCGATAACCAACTGTAACCGGGTATTATACGGGTTTCATCGATGTCCTTTGATTACACGCGGATAAAAAATTACTTGCTGAAGCGGAAAATTTTCATTTTCAATACGGTCGTAGCGAGAAAATATTTGTTTGCAACAGCTGGGATTTTGCGAGTTTAGCTTACGGGTTTGCCGCATTGACTATTCTTGCAAAACTTTTGCGAAATGTTACGGCGAAAATTTTTACCTCTACAGCTAAAATTTACTGGTCCAACGAATTACTTTTTTCCGTGCAAAAATACATATCGCCAAGCGTAGATCAGTTTTCGACCGGCTAATAATATTCGATTGCTATAATGATTGCGAAACACGAGAAAAAAAAAAAAATTAACATCTCGGTATGTTGGTTCAAACTATTGCAAGGGGTGTTTCACTTTCACCGGGCCAAAAGATTTTTGGTACTAAATTTCTCACAGCTAGCTGCACCGAATCTGTTTACACTGCGTTGAAACGGTTGGCAGCGGAGCCGGAAGTGTAACGAAATAACTCACACTCACTGGATCGAGTCAGGAGAGCGTGCTTGAAAATTTACAATTAACAAATTATCTCGGCTGGCTTATAACAAAGTGACAATAACAATAAATATCAGCGAAGTGCATGATAAAACTAATAACGCTAACAACAAGTTTCGATCATTGGATGAAAAGCACAACTGTATTGATCTACAGGTATACATAACCGTACAAAATCTGCACTTCCTCACACGTCTATACGCGCATATGTGTATACGTGTATGCACAGGTATATACATTACGTATAACAGGCTGCGGATTATGCAAAGGAGTGCCGCCGATTCGGTTCAAGTGCATCGGAAATAATCGTCGAGATAGTTTTCCCCCGTTCTCCAACATCGCGCCGGATTCTCGACCAATTAAACCTAGGCAGGGTACAACGCGGGTTGTAAAAACGGTTCTGCAAAAATCAACCGATCCCGAGCACAGGGCGAAAAGCTCGATAATACGAGCATCGTTACAGTGCCCGTTCCAACGCGTAATATAAATACCTATACCTGTACAGGTATACTCGCGGAGCAGATGCACGGATACGTATACATGATATTATAAAAGCGAGCGAGAGAATTCATTGTTACGATCGGAGTATTTTCTTTCGTCAATAATATGTAATTCCGTTCGAGACCATTCAGATCTCGAGGTATAATCCGATACTTGTTATAGGTACCTTATACCTTGTACACGATACCTACGTAAGTATATAATACGTATTTACGCTTTTATACACAACTCCTCGAGATCCCAACAGCAGACTTATCCACTCGAGCCTGAAAGAAAGAGTCGATTGCTGTATACGCAGGCATTATTTCATTTCTAAAGTGGGACCGCCGCCGCCCCCCCCCCCCCCCCCCCCCACGTTGTAGGAACGAGGTATACAATGTACAATGAATGAAAATTAAGGGTGTTCGCTGTCTGCGACTTCTTGCCGGCCACTCGATCCCGATTCCGACGAATCTTAGCTTTTTCCAATCTTCGAGACAAGACTGGAGCCTTGCATCTGAAACAACGATTTTCTCGATTTGGATCAGTTTGAGAGTTTGATAATCGTGAAAGACAGCAGCGAGAACTTTTAGCTAGTTTATAACCACCGGGTTTGCCTCAGAGTCGGAGGAACCCTTTCAATGTACAAATTGTACAAATAATGCGAAATTCATTCATGCTGAAGCAGAAAAATTACCGCATGAATTGTCCAGAAAATCTTGTTTCTTTTCTTTTCTCACTTTGATATTATACGAACATATGTTCAAAACAATCGATCGAAATGAGTGTAATTGAAAAAAATTTGAAGCGATTGAGAAAAATGATATTTTTTAACGTGAAAGAGGCTTGGCCGTTAAAAGGTTAATTCTAACATCGAGTCCTAGTTGAAAAACTTTTCCTCGAGTATACGCATAATATAATACACGTATCGTACAAGAGGCGTGCAAGAGTCTTCGCATATAAAGCTTCATTAAAATCCCCGAGCAGTTTAGAGGGGGGGACGTTATCGAGATTCAAGATGGCGGTAGGGGGTCAAGTAAAAGGCGGTGGATAATTATTTTTCCCGCATCTGGAGCATTGCACGTAATATAATCGAAAAAATGACCGGGTGAACGAGTCGTGAATAGAGAAAGAGAGAGAGAGAGAGAGAGAGCGGAGTGCCTGCAGATCCGAGAGCGACCAGACGATTCGAGTTAGGTCTAGTTAGTCGAATTAACAACTCCGCAGCCTCCGAATGCCGCGGTTCTTGCCGAGAGAAGCTCGATCCTCGATGCTGTTTGCTCAGCGAAGAGGTTGAAGACGTCGCCCTGGAAGAGGGAGGACAAAACGAGAAGCGAGCGATACGATGTGGGCGCGAGGTCGAGGTGTCAATTGGCCGAAGTAGCGTCGCGTCGCGACGTCTTTGCGCGTACGAGGAATTATACCCACTACGCAGACAAGTGCGTAGAGAAGAGAGAGAGAAGCTTCGGATAAGCCCGGGTGAAACGGCGCTCTCTCGGCAATTGGTTAGATTGGCCGTGCCGTTAGAGGAATGCTGCTTTCATTCTTATTCCTCTTCTTGTTCTTCTTATTCTTCTAATTCTTGTCCGCGCGGTGCACCGCGCGTTTTCGGTATACACAAGGCTCGACAAAGGGCGGGGAAAATAAGAAAGCCGAGCGTCGCGACGCGGAGAACGAGGCGTCGCTTCGCTCTCTTGAAATTGTGCGCCATCCGCCTTCTTTCCCTCCGTAATCAAACCTACCCGCAGCGATAATCGTCCGAACCGCGCGACGACGGATTATTTACTACACATCTTGAAGCCTGCAGCCCGCCGAGCTTTTGCCCTTATTGTGCTTTTTCCGCGTGTATGCGGTCTGCGTATAGAAAGAAAGGAATAACGACGAATTTGCCGTAGGCTGCTTCCATTCTCCTTGCGGTATACGAGTCGTTGTATACAACTTCGCTCGGCGAACCCTGATCGCGATCCGCATGCCTCGGCGAATCTTATTAACGAACATTTTACGCGGGCACGATGTAACGACGATTCGATAACGGGAAGGAAGAAAAAAATAAGAAACGAAAGACAACGACTAATATTCGAACGTTGTTTCACGCGCGCGTGTGTTTTTACAACCGATCCAATTATTGTAATTCACCGATCAAGAACACACTTGACGTAGGTGTGATAAAATACACGCGCGATTACTTCCAGACGATCCCTTGTTATGTACACGATATACGTTATACGTAAATTGGTGTAACCCGTATCGTATAACACACCGTCTTTACTTACTTCGGAGTTTTGAAAAATTGATGGCCGGAGGAGAGTTTATCTCTCCCGTTCCCGCGTTTAATTCGTTCTTTCTTGCCGCGTTTAAATTCTTATCGCTCGGTATATACTTTCCGGAGTTTCGCAGGGATCGCGGTTGAAAAAAATATAGGCGGTCTCCAGTGATAAGTATGTACGTATGTATGTGTGTGTATATGTATATCGCATATATAATTCGTGTACAATACTTGTTCGAGAAAGCAATTAATTACCCCGAGGAGAATCGAGATGCCTTATATATTTATACGAAAGCCTCGCGTCAAGGGCCGGTTCTGTCCGTATAATTTAAGTTTAAATCTGTGCTTTTCGTAATTCGTTCACTTCTGCGTATCTCTCGAAGACAAATTAGCCTGCATGAAACGTTGGAAGTAAATGTAAATCTCACTCGTTCAAAGAATCGCAAAAGGGGTCGGGGGACTCCGAAATGGGTCACGAGCTAGCCAAACAAATATTTGAGCTGATTTTTTTTTTAAGATAATTGATTTGAAAAACGCTTTCGAAGAATAAAACTTTCGTTTCGCGTTTGAAAATCCGAAAAATCTTTATTCCTTGCTGAGATACACGCTTTTGATAAGCGGGTCTTGAAAAAGTCGCTGGAAATATCAAGACAAATATTAATATTAAAGAATGATCAACTTAATTTTCATCTTAAATTTTGATTCGAAATTTGACTCTGGTGTTTCAGCAATTCTTCTTTATTCTTTTTACACGACATGAAACGTTCTTGTAATGCATGAGTCAAAACGCGAGCTTTCGGGTTAAAATTCTGTTTTCGGGACATTATCAAAAAAGTCGGCTGCACGATGTCGCGAACTTATTCAAAAATTGGCATGTTAGACAACAATTAATCAAAATTCAATCGGGAACGACGAACCACCGGGCGGATAAAACGAACATTTGCGAGATTTTTCGAGACGGGATAGAAGCGAATTTTTTTAATATTAGGCAATTATGTATGAATTATTCGCTATTTTGGAATATGAAAAATAAAAATAAGAGAAAAACAAACATTATCATCAATTGAGAGAATATAAATTAATCTTTAAATCATAGTTTCAGACGAAAATTGAATTCAACGTTCTTTGATACTAATCTTTTTTCAACCTCCCAGCGACTCTTTCAAAAACCATTTTTCAAAAGCACGTATCTCAGCGAGTAAGGAAAGATTTGTTGGATTTTCAAACGTGAAACTATAGGATTATTCTTCTAATTTCCGATTTTGTTGGTCTTTTAAATTGGTACGGTTGTTTTTTGGCTCACCCTGTATATATATGTGTGTGCGTGAGTGTGTGTAAAATTATAAAAAATATGTGACTGCCCGCGTACATAATAACCAGCAGAATCCAACCGAGAGAGCGCTGATACCGCAGGAAATTACAGCTTCCGTTGCAAATTTAACGGCACATGACTTTAATCGACGAGAGCAAAGGAGGATGAAAGGTGGGCAGAAAAAGGCAGAAGAATTGAACGATGAAAAGAGATCGTATGAAATTTCGCCGGGTTCAATTTTAACCTCAGTGCGTTTTAGCTTTGATAGGTATGAAGGGTGAAAAGTTAATTTTTCACCTTATTGTACCTTTTGCTTCGTATGTGTGATTCTTGTTTGATGTATATATATTCATATATATATATAATTATAAAAATGATGCGGGTAACAAATTGCAGGGATTCATTGACTAAAAAGAATCCGGTAAAAAAAGAAAGAAAAGTATACAAATATGCTACTTTGACGTAAAAAAAAAAGTTCATCGGGTACGAAAAAATGATAAAGCAGAGGTTCAAAGATGAGTCGAAATTGATAGGGTAAATTTTATAGATACAATATTCTTCGGCTATAAAAATGATTTATAATTAATTGAGTTTATAATTAAGTATCCAGTTGTCAACATGTTTACGGCATACGAGTTTGACGTCAGTTACAGATAACTTGTCTGAATTTCAATGAACCGTGGAAACTTGTTCCGCCTGCAAGTAAATGCTGCAAACAAATCGTCGAACAGTGAGTGATGATATTAATCACCTCAACTGCCAAGTTGACGAAGAACGGAAAGTATAACAAAGAAGAAGAAAAAAAAAACGATCGTTTTTATACAAATTAAAAAGTTATCAACATTCCATGTAAGACTATTCAACGAATATCCATAATTGTTCAACGTGAAATGAGATATTATTCGATAAAATTGGACAAATGATACGGTTTCGGCGCGTTGTATAATATTAAAGAGAAGAAAGATGAGAAGTAAATTCATCGAATAATACGATCACTCTGAATTTAACAACAGAGTTCTATTGAGTTGAAATTTGAGAATGATCGTACGAAAAAACCAGGTGCACGGTGTTAGTTTGATTAATTTCAGGAGAATCACCTTCAGCCGCGCCTCTAAACCCTTGTTTGCCACGTATAATAAATCTTTTTTCTTCAACTTTATCTCTTAAGCTGTGTACATACATATTGTACAGGCGCATACGGATCGGCTAGTCCGTCGCTCCGACTGCCCGAGGGTAGTTCGGGGGTAAAAAGCGGGGACGGGGGATGGATGGGAGGAAAGGAATAAAAAAGAATAGAGCACATAAGGTAATAAAAAAATTTTAAAAAAAAAAACAAAAAAACAAAAAAAGAAATGAAATAAAACCGCGGGAAAACGAGAACGCCGTAAGAGAAGAAGCTGCACACGCAGGCCTCCAGGGGGACGGTCGAGAGAAGTAAGGGGATTTATCGCTCCAGCGCGGGCTGTGGATCGAGTGAGCCAATTAGGCCAGCAATTAGTTTAATAATTACTGGACTAATTAACATGCCTTGTCCACGGAGTGGGATGGGAGGGGAGAGGCGAGTGGCCGAACCGTAGGACGGCGAGAGAGCGAAGCGAGTTGCGAGTGGAGAACCGAGAGTCGGAGAACACGTACAATGGCCGCATCGCTCCCCCAACCCCTTCGCCCTTCACCCTTCACCCTCCGTCGACCCCCGCGGCTGATAGACGCGCGACGTATAACTCTACCGATCCTGTGCAGCTAGGAGCGAGTCTCTCCGCTTGCTGCAGGAATTCACGAATGTTCCAGAGCCAGGACTGCATGAATATTGCACCGTCCTGCCGCTGCAGGCGCATTATTCTATGCAGATCCGTAGGGGTGAGCAAACGCGGACCCGGATTTTCAATGGCGACGCGGTTTAACGTCATCTCGATGCAACGGCGAAAACGTATTCGTCATTTTACCGTATAGAAATTCAGTCCGGTTCAGCAATATTATACGCAATATATATTATATATATATATAATGTAATATACGTACCTCATACGTGTGCGGGCGCAGTTTTTAAACCGTTGACACACGGGGGATAATAGGATTCGATTAGGTATATATCCCACCTTTCCCCCTTCCCCCTTCCCCCCCTTCCCATCGGGGGAAAAGGATCACGCGGAATTCAATCCTAGTTCGCTGCATTTGAAACCAAATTTTATACCGTGATGGAAACGCGATGCCGGTTCTAATGCTCCAAACGACCGACTGGGTAATGACTTTAATCCACAGATGCAACTGCATCGGAATCACCCTTTGTGCAGTATCCGCATGCCTCTCCTAATCGTTGCTAGTTTTGCGCGTTTGCTGCATGTTATACGTACCGTTAATTCCAGCTTAACGGAATCGATGAAAGCTACTATGGGGAAAAATTCGGAAAAATGGTGTACGGGAAATTTGATAACATAGTTTAACAGTCTGTGTTTTAGTATTTATTTTTTTTTTTTTTGTAATTTAGAATTCAGAACGTTAAATTTATTTTGTACAATTATATCGGTGTATATAATACGGCTAAACAAAAATGAAAACGCGTGTGAAAATGTTGAAAAACGAACATACGTTGTGTGATAAAACGTGCTTTCAGTTCGGAGAGACGCTTTCTTTCTTTTTTTCATTTTTTGTTTTTTTTTTCCTTCGATCAGCAACGTTTCATCGCGAATATCGGATCATCCGTGTAAAAAACCGTGCGTCATTTTACTCGGCGGCCAAATCCCCGAAAGAAATAAGGGAGACGTTTCAAAGGCTGAAAAATTTTGAAGAAGGTTTCGATTGATCGAAGTTTAGGGAAATAGGAAAGAAGAAAAATGAAATGAAAGCATGAAAACCGTTGAAAAACGATCACGTCTGTCTTTCCAGATCGATTATTCAATTCCAGAAACGTTACCTTGACGTAATGTAACTAACGTAACGAGAGCACGACGATGTCATCCGCGGCTTCGAGAGACGACGGAGCAGAATATAAGAAGTCGGAACGGAAGTAGCTCATTTCAGTAACTATCAAAGCAGTGCCACAGACAACCGAGCTTGTAATCGGGTTAACGAAGCTTTTATCCCATACTTACACGGTATTTTCTTCGAACTAAACGAGCCGATGAAACATCGCGAGTCGTGTGCCGGATGAAAAAAATAAAAAACAAATAAAATAAAAGAAAAACAAAGTAAAAAAAAAAATACGGAAATACGAAAACCGCTGCAGGATTACCGGAAGTAACGTACTGCGACGTGTGGCCAAAGTTTAACCGAAACGAATTGAATCCGCTTGGCTGATTGAGCGAAATGATTTCGTACGCGTTACGTTTTTTGCACGTAGGTAAAAATATTCAATTTCCGTACCCCGCGGGATTTTACAGTGAGGGTGAGACGGGATGGAAGGGTTGGGGGAGGGGGCTTACCTTCGCAATAATTACGAACCTACAGAGGCGGGCTGCTCTGGGTTTTGAAAGAGTACTAATTAGTCGTGTTACAACTCGCCGCACTCGAGCCGCAACAAGAATTCAGTGTTTAATCCGCAGCATGCGGGAAATAAACTTGTTATCCGTACCGCGATGCCTGCAAATTATTCCAGAAATGGAAACGTTAAAGGGTAGCGAAATCAGCCGTACATACGTATTTATAATTTCCTAGTAACAGGATAGCGAGGAAGAGGAGGAAAATTGAAAGGACGCGAAACACCCGCTCGTCCGAAGCCTGCGTTTATTCTCACCGATCTTGCATCTCGGGGGTTGGTTGCAGGTGGCGTCGAAGCTCTGGAGCTGACGAGGCTGGACGTACCGCTGTTCGTCGATCCGAGATCGGCAAAGGTCGCGCTACGGTGCGAATACGACTTGGAAGGGGCGGGGCTCTACTCGGTGAAGTGGTACAGAAACGACTTTGAATTTTTCCGCTACAGGCCTGGGGCCCAGCCACCCGGACAGGCTTTCCCCCTCTTGGAGGTAAAAGTCGACCTCGAGCGATCCGACGCCGAGCAAGTTACTCTCCTGGGGCAGGAAGGTGAGTGTTCTCTCTCTCTCTCCCTCTCTCTCTCTCTCTCTCTCTCTCTCTCTCTCTCTCTCCCACTCTCTTTGACGTACCATACCGCCCGCGTCTCCGTACATGCATGCATATTTATTATACGTACCTAGGGAAGGGTGCATCACGCACACGCACCTTTTGCACGCTCGAAGGTGTGACGCGCCAGGTGCATCACCAATTCCATGAGTGCTAGTCTTTCTAGTCTGGTAGAAATAGGTCTGAGTTAAATATATGCGGTTATAAGGCTGCGTTATTGTGTACATAGGAAAAATACCTTCGGGAACGCAAGTCTGATGTCAGTTTTTGGGCTGTATAACCGACGTATCGAGAGAACAGAAAACAATTTGACATTTTTTTCGCGTTTTCATCACAGATTAATATCGATAGATGAAAAATTGTTCGACCGTCGTGCAGGGCGGAAAAATTTACATCGAATTATGTCCTCGTATGTCGGAAACGGATTCGGATTGACAAATTAAGAAAGAAGATATTTTTTTATCAAAATTACCCCAGATGTCGTCGCTAAGTAAAATTTTTTAACCCGACTCCGTTTCCGACATATGAGAACATAATTCGATGTAAATATACCGCTCTACACGTTGATCGTGTCATTTTTCATCCATCGATAGCAGTTTTTGAGGAAAATGAAAAAAAAACTTCAAATCTTGCCGTTTTCTCGAAACGCCGTCCGCGCATCGTAAAAATGACTTCAGATTTCACTTCTGTACCGAGTATTTTTAATTCAGAACCGTTTCGACCGGACTGTCTAATTCCCCTGATCGACCCCTTCACCCTGGGGAAGACGTGCATAAGGTGAGGACGGTGCAGCCGAATAACCGAGCGAATTCCACCGTTCCAGAAGGGGTCAACCTCGCCGGATCCTACATGTGCGAAGTCTCGACCGAAGGACCCCAATTCCTCATCAAAGAAAAAACGGCCAATATGAGCGTCGCCGTCGTGCCCAAGAGGGATCCCGTCCTCGAGGGCGTTAGGCCGACCTACGACCTCGGCGAACTGCTCCAGGCAGAGTGCACCTCCGCCCCCGGCTACCCTCCCGCCAACCTGACCTTCATCCTCAACGACAAGCAGGTGCGTCGAACGGTTATTCTCCCGACGTTTTCCACTTCTCCAAATGTATCAGACGGAGGATTTCATCCCGACGTAAATAAGAGCCGAATCGAGCCTTGAATAGTTTATTCATCGTCGGCCGGTTTGTTCAGTCTTCGATGAAACACGCGTTCGCTTCCAATATCGTCCGAGTACCGATTTCCAGAAGAACATGAAATGTTCAATTTGATTCGCAGCGTGATTTTACTTGTCACGGAAAATTTGACGATTGTCTAAAATCGTTGAAAACTCCAAGAATTGTGAAAATAAATCCCCTGCGAGCAGGCGTCGCGAATTACGACCCGAAAGAAACTAACGAATCGTCTCTCGAGCTCGCGCGCCCGGACGGAGTGATTCATTTTCGCACGATCTTCCCGATCTTACGATCGTTGCAGAAACTGGTATAAATTGGTACAACGGAGAGAGAAGACGTCGCGAAAATAGAAAGGGAAAGGATTAGATCCCCCGGATCAGCACCCATCCAATTTATTATCTCTCCAGCGTCGAATCCCGTGTTTTCCAGGTTCCGTCGGCGCTGACGCGAAACCTGACGCCGGATGTGACGCTCCCCATGGACGTCGGAGGTCAGCCTCTTCAGCTATCAACGACACGCCTGGGGTTGACGCTGCGACTCGAACGCGGCCACTTTCCAGGCTCAAGCCTGAGTCTCGTCTGTCTTTCCACCCTGCCCGGGATCTCGGCGGCACGAGCGAGAAAAACGGAAGTGACGTCGACGCTGGCGGCGAGCAGCGGCCGCCTCCAGCAGGAACCTCCGTCGCCCTCTTCGGCGACCCTTAATTTTCTCTCGATAAATTTTTTACCGTTATCCCTGACGGTGATTATTATCTCCGGGAAATTCCTTGACGCCGAATTACCCTTCGCGCAATCAACCATCTCCCGGGGTTACTAGATAAACGGGCTCTCCCCAAATTACTCGAGGGGCACCGAACCTGCCGCCATTATCCTCCAGGGTCCAGGATGATATCCCAAAGAGGTTGGTATTATTGTGATTCCACCGGTGTATGAGTGTGTTACATATAAATATGTTTACAAGAATTACACATACACGTACATATATATATACATATATATATATATATATATAAAGATAAGACTTGGTTAAAGATTATTTTAAAAAATACTGTGTTGTAAATAATAGGGTATGAGTGGATATAGTGGTTAGGTGTTTATTGAATAAAGATACGACGTGAATGACGGTGATACAATGTACTCCAGGTTCTTTACATTCGAACGATCAATTTCCTCGTACCTACCCATAATCTACGCTTCGCGCATTTCTGTACAATTAAGTACAATGCTAATTCGACCGCGACGCTAGTTTTTCCAAAAGAGACATCATCGTACAGAATTGGAATTAGCAATCGAAAGAGCCGACGCTGGTACAAAGATTCTTCGAATCCGCTATCCACGCACCGTTCCCTTATTTCTGGCCCGCTACGTGTTAACCGGGTTTACAGTTTATTATACCAGCTGCAAAGGGCGGGCGTTTCAAAGAGAAAGCACCGGCCGAATCCCTTTGATGCTTTCCATTGGAACGCGGTGCCAACAACAAGCTGTAACAATGAACGATACGTGGAAAAAGTGATACGACGTAAGTCATTCGACCGGCGGTATGTTTGAAGAAAAAAAAATAAAACACACCGTGTCCATCGACACGGTGAACCGAAAAGTCCTGTAAACATTTATCGAATGTTCGCCGCAGGGTTTCAAGCCTGGATATGACACTCGCGTGGCCTAACGAGCCTGGATACCAGGGCTTGCGTAGGCGGAGACACCTTGTCCGATAATACCGGTTAACAGTCCGTAACATCCAACCGAACGGGCGGAGTACGACCGAATTATCGTTCTTGGGTCGGGAGAGTGCTCGTCTGTATCCCAGATACGGCAAATTTGATGAGGACATGGAGGACATACGGCTCCGGGGCCGCCTATCGCTGCGGCATGGCCGCACTCGGTTTACTTGGACGTACTTATACGGGCGGGACGTACGTACGTACCTGCATTTACCCGTGTCGTGTGTATCGAGGCTCGTGTTACAGACAATAGGTATGCCAGCGATTGCCCCAGGCGTGTATGCTAATTGGGCTTGACTACCTCAACAGCCACGGTTGACGGGCGGAACGGCAATCTCAACCGCCCGAAACGCGTATCGACTCTGTTGAGGATCGACCCGAACGGATCGGAATGGTAGAATTTTTTTGAGAGATCGGTGAACGGGGAATCACATCATTTTTAGACATTTTTTTGGGAGGTGTGGTCATATTTTTCACATTATTGTAATCGCGAGAAGCGCGAGGCTCTCGAGAAAAGTACAAAGATTTTGTACGCTGGAATTAGGTAGAGAAATGCTTGGACGAAGGGTGGCAAGGGAAAACTGTGTAAGTGACATTTTCGATTGTGTTGAAGTGACTGGAAATAAAGCATCAATTTCACAGCGTTTGTTTGCGTAATTTCGGTATTTGCTATTTGCGTATTTTTTTGTTTTTTTTTTTTAAGGTATCTTTGTGGCCTACGAATTTATCAATTTGATAGATTTTTTAAACAAGCTACTTTTATAGACACACGGTTTTTGTACGCCGATCACATTCGCGATCCAATTTATTGCATATCCAAACATGCAAATTCGTTCTGGGATCGTCAAAAGATTACACGAACTGACCCCCGCTCCCCCCGCAGCTCCGTTTCATCCTTATATTATACGTACGAAACGTTGAATATAAAATCAATGATGAAAACTGATGAAGTTTTTTTATCGGATCAGTTTGAAAGCCCAGCAGGTATATGTGTATAAAACATAAAAAGAAGAAAAAAGTTACGGGGTTGCAATTTCTCACTAGAAAAACCAGTAGAGGTATAATTTTTTGTTTATTTTTCTTTGTTTTTATTATTCGCGCATATAAACATACACATACACACACACACACACACACAGACTCGTGCAAAAAAAGGAGAAAAAACAGCGTTAAGCAATTTCGCCCGCATTTCCAGCAGCGAACAACGAGGAAAAAGGTACTTTATACATTTCAGTTTGAGGAGCAAAAAGATATGAAAAGAAAAAAATTGTGCCGACTCCGCTAGATTTACCTTATTGTTAGTTAGTGATTTATGGTGCTGCTGTACAGTAATCGCGGAAACGTGCCGGCACCGCGAGTATAAAAAATTGTTTCAAACGTACCGACCTATAAATTTCGGTCATTTTAAACATTTTAGCATTTCGCTATTCCATTTCCTTCTATTCCTTTTTTTTTTTTTCTTTCATCACCTGTTTACAGTCAACATTATGGTTTAGCAGACTTGTTGATTTACAATCGGAGGCAGGATTGATATTCCGAATTTGAAAAGTTCCGAAAGCGCCTAATTCAGAATTATTTGGTGGCGAACCTTCAAGTAAAGAAATCAAACTTTGAACAAACAACGAAGCTTCGTATGCGCGGAAACCCTACGGCTCAGAGTTCCGAAATGCTAGATCTCGAAAATTCAAGTTACGATAAAGCAAAATTCCGAAAAATTAAGTTTCGATAGAGTAAAATTCCGAAAGTTAAACGGCGTAAATTTACTCAACGATGGGGAGTAAAAAATAAGAACAACAGAAGATCAGAATGACCAGGATTCCGAGCGTAAAAATATCGAAAATCCGAAACAAAGAAAGATCAAATTGGCGAAATTTCACCAAGCCGGAAATTCACAGGACTGAAAGTCTTGGATCATTCGGAATTTCGATGTTTCATTTTTTGAATCTTTCGGAACTTTGTGTTGTCGGGTTCCGGACAATTTGAAACACTGATATTTCGTCAAAGTTTGATTTCTTTACTTTAAATTTCGCCTTCGAAAAATTCAGAATTCGGCGCTTTCGGAGCTTTTCAAATTCGGAATTTCAACCCCGCCCCTACGGTCCCGCCCTTAGAACTTGCCAAGGGTAAACGCTTGCACGGCATTATTTTATGGGCAAACACGTATGAACCACATAACATGTACATAATAACATACGTACGTACGCCAGTGTCTATTTACCTTGAAAATATGTACTCGATTACCTGTACAGTACGTGTATATAGGTATGCACGTACGTAGACATGTGTGCATGTATGTATACATACATGTATAGGTTTGTAAACGTTCCCCGGTATATAAGCCAACAACGATTACTTTCAACCCCCTCATAATTTGCCAAACTGCCTCGAAATTCTGACACCAGCATTTCACGAAGCCTCGCGATATTTGCTGCTGTCGATTAAAATGCAGGCCTTGCAAAATTCCTCGCAAATTATCCACGTCGCGTTCCGCTCTGTTCGTTTTTATCTTTTTTTTTTTTTTTTTTTTTTTTTTTAGCTGCTTTCGTTTCTCTTCTTTCCCCTCGTACAATCGTTTCAAGAGCTGAAACGGTCACCAAAAATCAGCGCCGATACGACGATTTCATCGCATTCGGATGTCAGATCGGCTCAAGCTGCGGATGTTCCTAGGTTTTCACCCTTCAAAGCTGCGATCTATGCCGGGGACGATATTCGAACGCGATATCGCGCAGCTATGAATATACCAGTCGATCTTCCGAAATATATCCCCACGATTTGAGCGAGAAAAAAATACCGCCAACAGTTCCGATTGGGAAAAGAAATTTCGGGGAATATCCGAAGACGTCGTCCGATAAGCATAAAGGGTCGCGGTCCTTTTGGCACTTGAGCTAAACCTCCTCGAGAGGTCCTCGCATCCAGGTCCTGCATGTTAGGTATGCAGCGTCGCGGGGCTGGCAAATGGGGAAGGTAAAAAATGGGCGGACCTACGTATCGAGAGAGCGACAGAGAGCGAGGATCGCTTGCGAAACGGCGGGTTTTGCGACGTATCCCACGCCTGTTACACGGGGAGGAAAAAAGTCTCGCGTACCTCGTTCCCCGAGGCTACCCCCCAAAAACGCTTCTTCATCCTGGCGTAAATATTGACTCATCTTTCCAAGGTACGCAGTTTTAATTATATTCTATACATACATATATATTCGTACATTACAAGACGTACCGTATACCGCACATGTGTATCATTCTGCGAATTTAAATTCTGCGAGGAGGAATTTTCGCGACCCCGGTACCGCGGAAGTTGCCGTATATATACATATATACCTATATATAATGTACGGATGTACAGTTTAAGGGTGGGAGCTTTCGTTGCGGAATTGAGGAGGGAAAGGGGGAAGAAGCTTGGCCGACTCTTCAAACACCCCCCTTCGTGCCTCGCTCTCCGGGCCGATCCGGGTCCCGCTTCCGTCTAATGGGATATCGATATATTCATAGGAATTTCGAAGTCCCGCGAGGAACGCGGGGGATGGATGAACGCCGGAGTAGCGGGTGAAGGCTAATTGTTTTCGGCCCCCGCGGATTCCTCATCGGGGTTCAGGGATCGTTGCGCCTTGAACCGAAAGCCAAGGGACAAGGCAAGCCGAGCCAAGGCAGCCCTCGTCTCTCTTCCTCCGCTCCTCCACTCCTCCACTCCTCCACTCCTCCACTTCTCCACTTCTCCACGTTCGGACATTCGGCTCGGGACTGCGGGCCAAGAGTCGGCGAAGGGAAACACGACGAGGTGAAGAGAGAAGCTAGGGAAGGGAAAGGGGAGGACGGGATAGAAAGGGAACGAAAGGAAGGGAAAGGAAAGGGATCGAAGGGAAGGGCGAGTTAACGCTCCACTTGGGGTGCCACGCTCCGCACTCTATTTCGCGCTCCGCCACGTAATCTCTGACGTGAAGGGAGGCGCGACGACGACGAGGAGGACGACGAGGAGGAGAACGAGGCCGGTGACGACTGCGCCCATTCCTTTGCTTTGCATTCCCTTTTACCGCCCAACTCACAGAGCCCGTCCAGGTATCCTTTAAAGCTGCGTTAGACCCGGGAACGCGTTATCTTTGCAGTAGCTCGATGGCACCCTCCCTGCAGTATAGCCAGGTTATACCCGCCTTTGTACCGGCGGTAAAACGTCCCTCTGTTTTCGGGCTCGGATACGTTTGTCCGTAAAGTAGAAGAGAGCGAGGGAAAAAGGAGAGGAACGAACCTGGTATAGTTTTTTTTTTTTTTTTTTGTTTCTTTTTAGTTTTTCTCCACCTGGCGTCTTGTTTGCGACCGATAAAACATTCGCGGTATGCAACGTTGATGCAGATCTTTCTTTTTTGGTTTATTGCATTTTTTACCCTGTGCAAAGTCGGAGCAACGTATAAAATTAAAAGCTGGCAATTTTCATGCAAATTATTCTCTCGTTAATTATTTTTATTCGATTTATTCGCCGAAAACAATCAGCTGTTCAATCTGTTCGACGCCGTGTTGCTTCGGGGAGAACTGATTTTTTTTCGGTCTAATACGAAGATGAATTATCCTGCCAATTGATAAGTTTGCAATTGCAGCGAGTTTCGCTAAGTGAAAGATGTAAACTCCCTTCGTCGCGATAATACAGTTGCTTTTGCGAGGGAGTCGAAGAGAGTGGCAGCGACAAAAAGATTGTTTCCTTAATTTTCAATGAAACAAGCTTTCTGTAAGAGGAAGTATAAGGTATATAAATAAAATAAGAAGCAGGAAGTCTGGAGTCACGGTGAGCCGCGTGCAAAAGCAGTCATACCTCGGGTATAAGGTATACCTATAATGTACAAGACAAAGAGGAAAGATGCGCCTTTCCGGGTGCCTTCCACCTCTCGTTTCTCCCTGAATTTTCCGACTCGGAATCAGGGCGGGGAGGTTCGTTTAGAATAAAGGGAGAATTGCTTCAGCGGAATCTAAGACCCTCGCGAAATTGAACAATCATTCGAATCCGTTCCATTAACTTTATCGAGGCAAAGATTTTTGTACAGCCGGCGGTTTCCGGCCCTTTCGGTTGAGCGCGATCAGGCCTGTATTAACTTCCGTTTCGATTTTCGCAGGCTCCCAGCGACGCAAGTATCCGCGTTTACAGCTTTTTTCTTCTCCCAATTCCGCACGCGATTGCAGGTGAAAAGGCCGTCGCCGCAACTCGCGCTTATTTATAATCAAAGCGGTAAATCTCAAGGCAGTTCCGCAGAGTTCCGTCCCGTTTTATTTCCTCCCCGCGTTACGTCTAGATTTCCATTCTTTCCTCCGGCCCGCAACCGCCACCCCCGCAAGTTTTCCGTTCGAACGAATCGAGCTCGCTGCACATCCTGAAATACACAAGCTTGCGGGTACACGTATGCGAAAACCGCTGTCTCGAAGAAGTGGGACAAGGACGAAAACGTCGGTCGACCAAACGCGAATCGAATCTAAGCGCCCGCGATGGTCGAAGACCGACGTCGAGCGTCGGGACGCTCGGATACCCAACGCATTCCAGACGCCATCCTGCTGGGAAATTCGGCACCGCCGTCACCGTCACCGGAGACAAGATGACACGCCTAGAGGCGACGACACCCCGACGGCGTCCGATATGGAGGGTGGTGGAATAAGAAGAAGAAGAAGAAGAAGAAGAAGAAGAGGTAAAAGAGGAGCAACAAGAAGTTATTGGAACACATGGGGCGATCAGATTTCTCCGTTGTATTCCTTCATCTTATTTCGCCCCGGTTCCATTCATTTTTTACAATTCCGCACGCACGCCCCCGGAGCTATCCTCGATCACTGAAATCGTCGCGAAAAGGTAGCGCGGAGGATATTCGAGGGCGTCTCTCTTTTACGGATATTATTATTATGGTTAGGTATACGAGAGTTATCCGCAACCGTCGAGTACCGCGGCCCACATCCTTATACCTAAGGACGTTACGTCTGGCCGTGCGTACCGCCAAATTGAATGCCCGGAGCTTCTGACCCCGCCAGCGGAAACCGGGCTCAAAGAGGAATTCGTTGGTTTCACAGAATGAGGATAAGATTTGAGAGGCTCTGTGTGCGCGTGTCTACCTACGCATCAACCATTTCGACTCGCAATCGGATCGGAGATGAGGGAGGTTTTCACTCGCCTGTTTTAGGATACGCTTGGCGGAGTAACGAGGCTTTCGCCGGTGAAGGTTTAAAAACCGCAATAGTATTAAAAATTGATATAAACGCGCGTAGACGCGATGCAGCGGGAGAACTTGATCCGGGCTGGGCGCAGCTGATCTTAAAGAATTCAATACAACTGTGAACGGCGTGCCAGTCCAGCTGCTGCACGAAAGTTACCCTCCGGTTGGAGAACGGTAGTTATATTAGACGTAGGATACAGGGTGGAATATCGTCGCTGATATTATCGCTTCAAAGTTTTAAAAATCTCGGCTTGCACGCAAAAGAAAAAAGTAATTCACACTCGATATCTGAGGCCAAAGATCGCGGTGTTGAAAAATTCCGAATCACGATTTCCGTTAAATATATCCACCCCTGCAGTACCCACAATCCCAATAAGAACTAATCAAACCTACACCTAAAACTGGACTCGAAATACCCGCGATAAGAAAAACTAACATATTTTATTTACACCGCGTGCAGAGATTCAGCCCCTTACCCCATAATCGGCGTATCCTCGTTCCAAAGCTAGGCGAGAGGCTGGGGGTGAAAAATAACGTAAAGGCCGGCAAATCGCGTTGCAGATGCAGAGGGGAAGGTTACCGGCGCAGTAAGTAAACCGTAACGACGGATGAAATTGCAAGCCAACCGCGGACCCGTCGACGTCGACGTCGTCGTCGATTCGACCAAGCTCACCTGCACCATTGCACCTCCGAGCCTCGTCGTCGATCCCGTCTGAATATTGGAATAAATTGTGGGACTGCTCCTCGGGGTGTACCTTCGCCGCCCGAGACGCGCCCAGGGTGTGTACCTCAACCCTCGACCACCCCCAACCCCCTGCCTTACCGGGATGCGCTCGGAAGACGAGGCGGTGAGGAGGGTGGGGGGGGGGGAGGCCCTTATCGCGTCCACGCTTCACTGCGCTTCGGGGATGAAGGCACCCCCCCCCCCCAGCTGCACCGAGTCCCTCGATCTCGACGTCGAGATGCTCGGTCGTACCTAGATAACGGGTGATTCGCCTTATTACTTACAAGGTGCAGGGGTACACCCTGGAATCCGTGGAATTCCGATGGTGTAAAAGCCGAGGAGAAGGCGATTCTGTGATTTTACCAGACAACTATTAAGGTGTACGTGTGTAAGGATGATGAATTACAATTGGAACATACATACGTGTATGGTACAATGGGCTTCGATTACACCATCTTCGTCGGTCCAATTATGAGGATATTTTGAGAGGTTTAAAATTTTTCAGTAGGTACTGCGACGGAAGGTGAGAATCTTTCAACTGTTAATAAGTTGTAAGAATGATTTACCCATCAAGGATAGGATGAATATCGAACGCGGATCATTATGTGACGTGTAGGTTACCAGTAACATAAAATACCCGAAGCTTTGCGTAGCATATTGGGAGAGATTGTTAAATTTCCTCGACAGTGAAAAATCTCCGGAATCGAGTTCGAGCCTCGCTTCGAACGAAACAATAAAATCAGAGAACCTGAAGATAAATCAAGGACGCGGATGGGTTCTACACGTTCTGCCGATCTTTTTTCCTAACGTTGTATAACCGACATCCCACAACCTCTGGAATTCACCCGCGGGACTCGGGATGCTAGTGAAGACGGACTGCAGTTTATCGGGGAGCAAAGTAGGCGGGACGGATAAGTGCGCGCGCGTGTGTGTGTGTGTGTGGAGCAGACGACGTCTTAGACCCCGGTTTTCCCGGAGACGGGAGAGGCGCGGTGTGGTCCAAGTCTCGTTCGACCTTTTGCAGCATCGACACTTTCGCGGGGGATGGCGAACGGGTCGTTTAATTCGAGCACGTATAAGGCATTCGATCCGTCTAGTACACGCGAGAAGACAAGCGAAGTGCAGAAGTGCAGAGAAGCGTTGGAAGCCGGCTGCGCCGCAGACGTCGATGCTCCGGATGAAACTTTGCATGGAGCGGTTTCCGCGGGGGAGAAACGACGCGTTTCGATCGGATTTACCGCGATTGGCTTTGTTCGAATACACGTATAACCTTACCGCTTCCCTTTTCTCTACTTTTACCCACTTCCTTCGCGACAAGAATCCATCCATCCCTTAGTGGGCATCGATCGCGGTCGCGTTCCGACGCCTGAAAACCGCGAGTGTCGATCATCCGTCGATCACTTTTGCAGGGGTCGAAGAGGCACCAGGGATATCCTTGTACCGTTGGGTTCGATACGACGGGCGTTACAGAGACTCAGACACAATTAAATCCGTCTCCTTCCCTGCCTAATTTACCAGCTAATTTACTTTGCCATCTGTTCGTCGTGCTGCGGCTCGACCGCCGCACTAAAAATCAATCCCCTGGAAAGCATCCGTGCAAGCCGACAAGCCGCAGCTTACCAGCCGCGTCTACCCGATCCTGCAGAAGCTTTTCATCCCCCAGGCGTGTACGACCGCAAGCTCCCCGAACACAAATCGGTCGCTCTTTAGCGGCCGCCTTGCGCCGTCAATTAACTCTTTTCAATTCTCGTTCGCAACAATCAACCGTTTATATGCGAACCTGGTTTAGCTGCTGCCAACAGTTTTGCCCGATTTCTTTGCAGTGAGCTGGTACGATAAATTCCCGTAGGTGATTTACCATTTCCACTGAATTAGCCATACCGGAGTGGAAGTTGTGTATACGGCCATTTCGGAGAACGGACTAATTAACCTTGTTTGTTAATTATGCATTTGTTTAATCACGAACATTATACGCTAGCGGCGCACGTTCACGTCCCGGCACCGGAATATTTCAGAAATATAAAACCACGAACCAATTCCCAGCTCCGGTTCTGACGAACGGGATGTAACAATGCTTGTTAAAAAGTTACGTCATGTAGCCAGTCGCTACAGGCTGCGACGAGGTAAAATGGGCACGAAAGTCTCGACGCTGTCGGTCTAAAGAGTACAAAAACGCCAATTGTCCGAATGCGAGTTTCCGTCGTTCCTATATTTGAATTTTTTTCACACTTGCCAACTTGCAATAAAATGCAGCGAGGATTATTAGATGGAACTATTGTTTTGCGGATCATTTCGGAAAGTGTACGTCGGGCAGTGTTGCGAATCAAAAAGACGAAGGATATTACTTGCAGCGAAATTTTTCCCGCGGTTTGTATTCGGCACGTCTGATCGTGAAACAGGACTCGAGGAAATAATTCAGCAGTTGCCTACGAGACAGAGTCGAAAGCTCAAAGCGACAAAGAGCAGCTCGATACTGCAGTTTTGGGGTCTCCCGATTTCCCTGCGGGAGTCGTGTAACGACCCTGGGAAGGAAGACGACGGTTCGTTTTATAGGTGCAGGTATAGGAAGGAACAAGACGAGGGAGGTGCTTACCTTATACCGTCGCGCTGTGCAAGACGAAGAAGAAGAAGAAGAAGAAGAAGGCGATTCAATTTGCTCCTTTTCTCTCTCTTCCCCGATCGCGGCTCCTCTGCTCTTCGCTCTCTTATTTCTATACCTTTGTTTTTCCCTCTTACTCATTCTCTGCTTTATCGCTATCTTTTCTCTTAGCAACGGCAATCGAACTGGCGGCCAATTTCGCGAGGGTTCACCACCGCTGGCTGCAGGCGCTACTCAAACCACTCTCTTGGCAACCCCAACCTTCACCGACCACCCTTCACGGATGTAGTTTTACGCCTAATGTAAACCGCCGAATATTCCCCAGGGCTATAAAGCACGGGTTAATTTTATGTCTTTTCAAATTCATAGCTTTTTATTTATCTATTTATTTATTTATTTATTTATTTTGTAACTTTCGTCAACTTTAGTGATATAAGGAAAGCTAGTATTGGTTTCGACGGAGAATCACTTTTTTTAATTTCAGTGAATATTTGCGTTTTCTAACCTCTAGAATGCGCAAAAACCGATTTTTAGAACAATGTCGGCCTGTCCGAAAAACTTCCGCAATGATCTCGGAAACGGTTTGATGAAAAAACCTGAAACTTACAGGATTTTACAACCAAATTATGGACGTGAAATCTGTGTTTCTTCTTTTTTTCGACTTTCTCATGGGATGTTTCACGTGTCTGGCGTGCAGTGTAATCGTACGATACATCACAGGTACGTAACGAACATATCTGTATAAAAATACCGAACACCGGCAGATCCAATTATAAATCTTTGCATACCCGCAACGCAACAATTATGTGAAACTGTTGAATTACGAAGTAAATAAATCCAGATCGATGTGGTACATGATATTCCCAACTCTTGTTGTAACCAGTAAGTAGTTACGAGATACGAAAAAACATTATTGTAAACAAGAGAGATGTGCGTAAAGGTCAGTCTGTTTTAGATAGTCAGTAGGATAGTGTAAAATTAAACATCATTGGTGAAAATCGTTCGATTCTCGTCACTAAAACGTCCTGAACTTCTATAGAATATTTTCGGTTCGACATTCAACACCGCATTTCTAACAGTGAAGCCGTTGTCTGTAATGCCGATGTATATTTAACAAACTTAATTATACATATTACAGTACGGAAAATTAAAAGTGTGTTTTACTGCTGACAAAATCTCAATCCAATTCCCCACGCAAATTTACAAAAACACATCGCATATCCGAAAGCTGCCGGCAGGTACGCGCTTCATGATTAAACAATATAACGAACAAGAGCCCCGCGGTATCTCCCCGTGTTACACGTATTATACCTACCGAATAATTTTTTCGCGATCCTTTACGCGGTTACAATTTTCGCATCGCGCGTGATTCTCTTTTTCCCTCCGGCACCGCGTTTTATACATTTCCAAGGGTGCGATTCCCTCGACTCGAGTGCCTGGAGCGACGAGGTTTGCCGCGGCCTTTGACTCCTTCCGTTGCCTTCCGTTTCCACCCTACGATCGGCAGGACCAAGGACCCGAATCCTGCCAAATAAATCCCTCGGGTCCTATCTTCCGCGGGTTCGTCATCGCCGGTTTGATCCGCGGCTCCCGCCCCCCGATGCTCCGTTGACAATTTCATTTCGACGCGTGCATGTGTCGACGGTAACTTTGTTCGGCATTTATCCTCGCGTCGGATCGCGTCGCGAGTCACTATTTATTATATAATACGCGTACATCCCCAACCAGGGTTACATTACGTTGCATTACCGTTAGATTACACGCGGAATCCTTGATGGTGTGGATCAGCTTTGAGCAGCGCGGATCAAACGACCTGGGAACTGATGATCGCGTTAACGCTGTTAGTAAGATCGCTTTTATCTTTTCCTTGGATCTCAACTCTTTGGAGTCGGGTCGTTTTAATGAGAATTTTTAATTCCATGCCTGTCCGCGAGAGGCTTTCGCTCAACTGCTGAGAAATTTAGTCCCTCCAAGGCACGTCAAATATCAGCATATAGCTTGTTTTGAAAACTTTCAATCAGCACAATGGCTTGGCGGTGCTCAAGCCAGGTAATTTTAGGGCAAACAAGGGAAAGCTTTGTGAAAATGAGGGGGCATTGGGTTTCAAATATATTTTCGCAGTACTGACCAAATAGTGCAAAACTATATACACAGCAGGGTGTCCGGTATTTTGGTCGTTTTGGAATTTTTTTCGATTGCACTAAAAAAATATATTCATATTACAGTGAAAAAAAACCTGTATATAAAAGTTTTCGGATAATTTTAACACGTGTCGGAAGTCGGTTGAAATGTTTAATGTAAAATACGTTGAAAATTTTTCACGTTCTTGAATTGTTTTTCTTTTCTTCAACTAAAATGTACCGATAAAATCAATTTGATGCTTCAGAACAATGTTTATACTTCCAATTAAATTTAGGAACAAAATAATTTGGGATGATCGCACGTATTCCGTAGAGAACGATACTAAATTAGACCGTAAAACTTATCGTTCTATGAATTATAAAAGAGTTTGGAGATTCAATGCATATTTTTGATTTTATTTTTATTTTTTTGTTTCCATGTTAAGTTGAAAGCATAAAAATTGTTTTTAAGCGTCGAATTGATTTTTCCAGTCCATTTCAGTTGATAAAAAACAAGCATCTAACTGGTAAAAATAAGAGGGTTTTAGGGGACACTTTCAGTTTTAGACTGCTTACAGGGGAATGAAAAAAAAAATTGGTTACTTTTAGGGAAATAGGGGATCCACCGTGCAGCCTGTAAGCGTCAGCTTTATTTTTATTTTTTTCTTAAGACGTCAATTGAAAACCAGGAAGCTGCAGAAACGGAGTAATTACAACCGAGTTTTGCGCGATTGGTGCGACGTTACTTATCATTTCGATCGCGTGAGATTCAATCCGAATGCCAAGTTTTCAATTCAATATACCATCTCTCTCTCTCTCGCTATCACTGCACCGACTAATTAATTCAGACGTAGATGCCAAGGCGGCTCCTCTTCGGTGTAGGCGTGTATAACAGTAACGTTATAAAGCTACAATTAACACGCGAGAGCTCCGAAAGTTTCCTCCCTTGATACCTGCGTAATACATGAGCGAACGTAGGTCCCTGCGTTTCTACCGACTCATACCAGGCTCGGACAAGACGTAGCGAAAGACTGGAAGCTGAGAAAGGGAGGAAGAGAGGGCGTGGAATGAGAGGAGGGGAGGGGAGAGATTCTCGAGAGATTAGATCCGCCGAGGCGGAGATCCCGGAGACTCGGCAGTTATTAACAATTAGCTTCCGTTTCCGAGTCGAGCCTGCAGGAAGAGGTCCTCCCTCAACCCTCGAGCCTTGACTCCGACTCCAACCCTCCGAAGTCCCTCTATAATACTTCCGAGTAACCGGAGTAAATTCATCCGGCAGTTATTGCGGGGGAAAAGTTTACGCCGGAACCGCCTTGCCTGTCAACGTTCCTCAAATGTGATAATAAATAACGCATCGATGTACCTTATAACGTATATTCACGTTATTTGCGCGGCGCAACGGCGAATGAGACAATTTTAACGTATGTTTATCTCTGAAACGTGAGACCCGGTCGTTACACCGATCAAATATATAATTTGTCGCCTCGCTTAATCTGCCTATATTTCAAGATTTGCAATAAAATTCCCTCATCTTTTTTTCTACATCTATATATATACATATATATGAGGGTATATGTTTCACAATTGATTTGAATTTCCCGGATTTCAGGCAAGGTAGCGAAATTTTACGTGTATAGATGTTTCGGGTTTTTGCTCCGAATATTTGAAATCAATTTTAAAGCCCGAATGCCTGCGATATTAGAGGGACGTTGAAAAAACCCAATTGAAATGGAATTTAAATTATAAGCATTCGATTAGTCAAGTATTTTGTCTCGGGATCCCTAGTGGAAAATTTTACAAACTTTCTGGGCATTTTTCTTACAAATCTGCGACCGGCAGAGTTTAGTTTGAAAAATTGATTACCCCAACGACTTTTGATCATTCTCATTAGTGTTGCGGTAGCACCTTGTCATTTAAAAAATAATCTTCCTTATAATCAGAGTTAAAAACGACTATAAGGTACGATTCGGATTAACGCGCAGGGATAAAAAATTATGGGCGTTAGATGCGACCAGAGATTTTTGGGAGCTTCGTTATTTCCAATTTGAAAATTACTCTCCTCTCCACAGCGCGTGGTAATCTCGTTGGCATCGTGCCCACTAAAAATATTCGAGCAAATTTTATTCCCCGACTTTGCTCCGACTTTTCCAATTACAATTTTGTCTCCATTAAGAACCGAACCAATATTGACAATATCGAGCGTCTAATAAACAAAGCTTCTGATCAATCGGTATTCAAAAATACGTTTACGACTTATTTAATGGTTACGGAGGCGAGCATATGGGAAATAATAGTTTCTTACAATTTTGCTGCTCCTCTGGAAAGCTTTTGTCCTGTCTTGTTCGTATGCCTTCACGAAATTTCCTTACTTTTCCCTGACTTCCGTGACGATTTTTCGAAACCCCTGACTTTTCCTCGACCTCCGGGCTTTCGGTGACCAGTGGCCACTGCAAGGTTGGTAATCCAGGATTCTAACGACCCTGGAATAACTCTAGACGAATCTCGCGCAAGCCTGATGATAATGGAAAAAAAAAAGTAATACATGAAAAAGGAAGAAGAAACGGCGAAAATTTTCCAGGTCCAGGAGCAAATTCCGGGACAATTACATTATTCGAGGATTTCCGTGACGACTGGACACAAGTAGGTAGGTATACGTATATGTATAAAAGCCGGTCGCAAAGAAGGGTTAATATTCCCCCGGCATGGATGAATCTCATCCTGGAGGATGGCGCGGCCCGCAAGTTTGTCTCCGGTGAGTCCGGATGACAACGGTCGGCGGATAGCGCGTGGGTCGGCACTTAATTACACGGGTCCACTTCCACGAGGGATAAAGTCGAGTTTGCTCGTTGTCCATCTCGCGCTTAAAGGTATATATATGTACCGGCTTTCGCGGGGAAGGCGGTGTGCGTGGGTGAGCATATTTGTGTACATGCACACCCGGCTATAACGCGGAGTGCCGATAGGAGCGTGCCTTGGTATGCCAATGCGAGGTAACGCGGGGCGATGCGCGCGTTAGTTTAACAACTAAAACCGACGCACGCGGTCCGTGGAAATAAGCGCACAAAGGAAGAGAGAGAGAGAGAGAGAGCGGTTCGTCGGAGGGACAAGTGGGCTAATAAAAAATTAATGTAGAGCTGAATTAATATTAACGAGGGTTAATCGGTCCGAGCTTTGATTAGAGGGAAGGCTCGTATCACCCCTCCGAACCACAATCTGCAAGTTCGAGGGTTCGTTCATCCTTTTCGCCCCTCTCCCGACATTACGGGACGGATCTTAAAAAGTCGAGTTTCAGATTTTCTGCTTTTTCACCCAGCCCATCTCGCATAATCTGGCAGAATTCTCTCTCGTTATCCTGATAACAACATAAGGGTAACATTTTTTCTTTCATCTCATTTTTTTCATTTTCCTTTTTCTACCTCTTCGAATTCTCCGCAGAGTTTCACGACTGTTTCACAACTTTATCTACTACTAAATGTTCAAGATTTGCGAAAGTGTGATGTGAAAGTACGATAACACCGGCCTTTTATCTCTTCCTACTCTTTTTCAGCTCAACCCCACCTACCAAAAAAAAAAAACAGAAAAAAGAGCACCCAGTCAGTTCTGCTAGAACTACCGATGTGAAAATGCATGATACTTGCAGCAGTTCGAGTTCCGGATATATGTTTTTAAAAAAAGCAAAAAAAAAAAAAAAAAAACATATAATCCGAGACTTATTTTCTCTATCAATTCAACGTTCCAGGGTATTAAAATGAGTCGGGATAGTAGAGAAATATATTTTCAGAGAATTACGGTGAGTGACGGTGAGTAAAAACGGGGGCGCGAATTGTCAGCATGATTTCCTCCGTTTCGGGAACAACTTGGTAAATTTGAAAAGCGGATCACGTCGGTACCGAAACGGTGAAACCAAGTGGGAAAACGTTGGACGAAAAAAGGACGGCTCGCTTGTCTCCTGTAGCTAAGAATCCGCACGCGTCTTTGTTTACACGTGGCAATGACGGTAACGTGATCCTGGAAATCCGCAATCAGCATGGTTCACCGATACCGAGCGGCGCAGTCGGAGTCGATCGATCGGAAAATCCGTTCTCGTAACATTTTCAGCCTCAGTTTCTTCGGGCTCCTCGACAGTTTTCCACGCAGCAATTTACGGCGCGAGGGCTTAAACGACGGTCCCGCAACTGATCGTGAGATTCGGAGGGAGACCGAACAAAAATTAGTTGCGAAAATTTTCAGTTTCAAGCATGTCTGTATACATACCTATATATCCCTATATATTTTGTTTTGAATGCATTGAAAGAGAGGAAAAAACAGTGAAAATGCAAAGAAAACCAGGGGAGCTACTCGACTGAGTAATAAATGCACATGGAAAGCGCACGGGACACTGTCTTCGGCGATAAGTGATTAAAGAATAAAATGAAAAAGACATGGTTTTTTACTCGGAACGCGACGTTTCTCCAGCCTGAATATTTAGACACCGTAAAAATTATATACGCATGTACGGGAGGAGCCGAGGCCTCGAGAAGCGCAGCCTGGATCCATTACGTGAGTGGTATAAGCACAGACGCTTGCAAAGCTATACGGACTTCTTCATGTTAATTCTACGTGTTTGCATCCGAGACATAAAAGCACAGGGTTGCTATCATCCGAGTTTCGGTAAACCCGGTAATTTTTCATCTCTCGAATAAAACCGTCGCTAAAATTTGGATTCCGATACGAAGAAGACAACTTGATAGTCAAAGAAATTGGTCAAAGTAAACAAAAAACTTTAAAAATCTTGTGTTTGCCGCAGCATACTCGTTCGTCCTACGACTTGTTGACAGTGATTTCCGGCCGATTAGCATCCAGATCGCAAAGAATTTGTCTGAGTAGATATCGAAGCAAGAGGACCAAGAAAATATTCCCCAAATCTGGGCAAGTCCGTGTGAAAATCAATTTTCCAACCCGAAAACTATAGTTCGTGACGCTATTCGTATGAAATTTTCTCCTCCAGATATACTCTGAAAAACTGGAGTCTAAATCAGGGTTTCTGCTGAGTAAAGAAAAAAAAAACGTTTTTCTCTTTGAAACGGAGGAAGTACGGACTTGAAAGGATTCAAAGACGTTGCGATATAGATCTAGTTGGACGTAAACGAGAAGCAGCACCGCGAGGTCATCGTCAAAATTTGAAAAAGCTTATCTCTGCTACATTTTCAAAGTAGTACAGAAAGGTTTGCCTAACTCGAACCGAACTTCAAATGGAACATATCCAGGCTTGGAACAACTCTTTAAATCGGTGAATTTTCTATTTCTGTACACTACACAATAGTGTCATCACCAACCGTGCAGTTCTTATTTTTAACTTCTCCCTTAGCGTAAACGATACCGAGTAAATAAAAAGGCTGAAAGTTCAACCCAGCAAAGACGATCCGCGTAGACCACGTTCTACGTACAACATACACAAGACTACAGGTTTTACGAGAGGTTAAAAAAAGGAAAATATTGCGCCTCTCGTAAAAAGCAAGCCGTTATTCATCATTCGAGTTTATTTTCCACGTAGATCTTGCGGCCCCTTTCCGTCTCCATACCGACCACCCGCAGTGCGCGAAAGCGAGGCGTGACACGGGAGACGGTGCACCCAGGGGCCCGGCGAATACGCCTGCTAGATATACGTTACGAGCATGTGTACTTTGCAAGAAGCATATATGAAGCTCGGAATATGCGAGGCCACTCTGAAATGCATAAGGGGGATAAAAAGCTGTGGCTGGTAATCCCCCGGGAGCCCAGTTACCGCCCCCCAGGCCCGCCGTCGACTCTCTCAGGTTTTATTCTGGCTGATTCGAGCGAACACGACACGTGCATTACACCTGGCGAACTCTGTCGGGAGGGCTTGCGAATTATTCAAATATCCAGTGGCGCGAGATCGTGAGCTACGCGTTTTTTTATGGTTTTTTTTTTGGATCAAATCATTAGGATCAATCGCGATCGTTGGGAACGAGCGACAATCGAGATATCAAGACACACTCGGATATATGCTTTCGTAGCTTGGCTATCATGACAAAATGTATATATTTATATAAGTTTCGTTTTTTTCCAATACAAAATCGTACATTACTTATTATAAGTAACAATAATTGTTATAGTATACTATGTGCTCGAGAGCTATAAAATATATCATCAACTGTGCGTTTCGGTATAGTTAAAACCGTATTTCTAGACGTTATTTTTCTCAGTTTTATCCACCCTCGAATAATAAAATGATAGCACGCTATACTCAAACTTGAGTATAAATAAAATATTTGGCGAAATACTACACATGTGCTACCCGACATGTTCGCCAATTCTCGAATGACTTAGACATTGATATACATATATCAGAGATACTCGGTAAATTTATTGCCCTTTTTACGGCTCGCGAATCAAGCGCTATATGCTTGCTATTACACGCCAGCACTTTCTCGGTCACATTGAATATTCCAATTTTAAGATCGCAGTTCTGCGCACATTTTTGTGCTACACATTACGGCACCATACGTGTATAAATATAAAATCCTATTGCATAAATACTAGAGTATTTAAGTACTTTTTTCGTAAGTACTCTGGTAGATGAGATTTCTTGTGAAAGAATATTTCAATACGATACGAGTATAATAATATCTTTGGTGAATACGATCGATAACTGTATAGAACGAGGGAACTTACCAGCGCGGTGACGTTGGTAACGTCTGGTTTGCCGACGCTGGTCCGCTGAAACAATATAAAAACAAATTTGCAGATATATTGACAACCGAATATTTTATTAGTGAGACACAACGTACTATTATGCCTAATGATTATTTCATAGGGCTCTTTTACCATACCTCCAAGCGATCAATGGTGTCAATCTTTCGGTCAACCTTTGGTAATTTCGTTCCAACTCTTTTTGGTAATCACGCTGATCGGGTCCGATCAGGTTTTTGTTTCGCCTCAGAGCGTCTAGACATTTTTTAGAAAAGTCTTTAAAGCAGAGCCGAAGTTTATGCTGCAGTCTTGAGGGCTGAGTATTCTGCTCTCGCAGGCCGGATAAAAAGACTACTGCTACTTCGGCTGGACCTTGATTCACCGTTGTCCCGATGCATCCCTGCAGAACCATTTGTAACATTTTTGCATCCGGAGGTTCCTGAGCAGTCGCTGCTGCTACCTGCGATAAGACAAATAGACTTCTTTCATATCGTGATAAAGAGATGATCATCCTTCCATAAAATTCCGTCACGAATAGCAATACTGCTCTATCTGCAATAGATTTTTTACCTCAGCTGTCTTCTTCTGTATATCTTCAATCGCGACCTCGATGGGACTTAACACAATCAGTTTTCTCGCTACCACCCGAATTCTCGTCTTCAAATACGGAAAATGCGTCGCTACGGTCAATATCGTCTTCCGCTTGCACTGTTCCCGCAACTCTCCGTGAGCCTTTCCACTCGGAGTGAAGGGGGTAGCAAATACAAAGCGTTCTGTAATAAACAAATTCTGTCAACATGGTGCTGATGATAGACAAATAGTTTCGAAAAAATTCAATTTTTCCTTACTGATATTGAAATTTCGGTGAAACACCGTTGGCCTATGCCGTAATTCATGAGGCTCGAAGTAAGGCTCGACGTAAGTTATTTGAACATAGGCTTTGTCCGGTTCCAATTTACTAGGATCTACCGGGTTCGAATCCTTTATTATTACGGTATTATCAGTGCCAAATCTTTCAGCGTAAAAATTCTCAAGCCTGGAAAATATCTCGGGAAGTTTCGTCAGAGTCGGCTCCTTGTAGACGAATTCGTCTCCAGCCAAGTCACCAAATCGCGTTCCGTAAAATCCAACTCTAAAATACGTTCCAAAGACACGCTTTCCAGCAAGCTGCTCCACTCTGGTATACGACTCGTGCAATTTCCTAATAAGCGAAGTGAAAACATATCGAAATGTGTGAAACCAAATAACATTTTTCACGAATAGTCGGTTTCATAAAGAATATTGTACCCGTGGATGTTCGCTAATTTTTTATAATCATGAGCGGCTTCGGCTATCGGCAATAACACTCTGTAAACATCAGCGATGGCCTCGTACATTCCAGCAGCGTGGAGTGAGCTAGCCGCGTGTTCAAGAAGCCCAGCCAAACCACTTTCCGAAAAATCTGGCCCAAGACACAAGCCTTCTTCTCGTCTTGCCAATACGTCATCTCCGACCGCACTTTCCTCGAGAGCGTTTGGTGTCACAGGTGCCAAAGCGACGGCACCAACTGGCCGGCCTCCTCCACCGGGTTCCAAAAGGTGAAGATACTCTGCAACCAGAGCTGCGCTGTGCACTAGACACATGGCTGCTTCCGTGTGATTCTTCCTCTCCATATGCTGCTGCGCCATATTTGCTAACCAAGTCAATCTCAGATCTGGCGATCCTTGATATCCCTTTGCAATTCTAGGAAATTTTATAAATAATCATCTTTTTTGCTACAAAATTAATCCTTCATTTTTGAAGTAGACTTGCTTCAAGCGCCAAGTGAAACTACGCAAAGATAAGTAAATGTAATGGAAGATGCTTTTGCCTCCCTATTAAATAAGTATAATAATGGTTTACGTGTACCTGTACATCAAGTCCAAAAGCATCTCGGGATCTTCCTGGAACTCTTTCATCTTCACAGTATCAGATAAAATCATATGGAGATTGAATAACAAGTCCTTAACTTGCTCTGGAAAACTCGTATCCGCTAATTCTGTGTCACGTTCAGCATAGACCAAGACGGTCTTTAAGGCTCGCCTGAGAGCTCCTTCACTCGGTGCTCTACCACGACCAACTAGCGCAGATAGTGAAGTTGTGACTTGCATCTTTACTCGGGCAAAATTCTGACGAAAATGAAGAAAAACGTTATCAGGGGAAAATTTTAAAAACTCATGATTAGTTATGTATGCATGAAGTTGTTTTGAATGTGAATTGAGCAATTAATCTGGTTTCATATAACTTTCGTCAACTCACATTTCCAATTTCAAAATTTTGTCGCATTAGCAGATACAAACTAGCTGCTGCATGGCTTCTGACTGCACTTAAAGGCGAACTACACCTGGTCAGCAACGTCAGACACAAGTCTCCACACCTTTCGCTTTCCTCGTCAAAAAGCGCGCTATGATACTTGAATACCAGAGCTCTCTGAGTGTTAAACATATGCTGGAGAACTAAGGTGCTTTGATTTCTGGCCAATGCTCTAAGAAGAACTTTTAAGACCGCACCGACTACTGCACCTGGAATTAGATGAAATCAAGTTGGTATTAAAAGTATTAAAATTAACATTTCTACCGTTTTCTTTTTTATCATAGAACTTGAAGCAATTTTTGTACCTCCTCCGCCATCAGCTTGTACAACAGACTCCAGTGTATCCAAAACTACAAGCGAAGCTTCAGCTGCAAGAGCCCCTTCAATATGAGCATCCTGCTCAACAGCTCGGCCTTCGGTCTGCTCAGTTGGCCTGATTTCCACAGTAAAAACATTAATGCAAAAACTTGTAGTACAATTTTGCCAATTAACAACTCACCTATAAGGCATTTGATCTTTTCTCCATCTTAGTCGGTCCCCACTGGATCTTTCCTTTCTTCTCAACATCATTTCGCTTCTGGCACTTCCCTGACCCAGTATAACGTCTTCCAATCTAGACCTAATGTCACTTGTGGCAGCAGCTTGAGGTGGACATCTCTTCAATGCCTTTTTTCCTTTGTATTCAAACGCTGCCGTAGCAATATTCAGGACTTGTAACAGACTCAGAACACGTCTAGAGCTCAATTCAGAGCACCACTGTGCCAAAGCTGTTTTTTCCAATCCTTTTAAAACCCAGAGAGCACACATTAACAAATGCCTGGTGGCCTCGGAGCTCAAGGAAACTCGACATTGCGTTCCAGCTACATCGGTCGACGCGCCTCCTGCTATTGCGAGTGCTACAGATTGTGTAATGGAACCAGATTCGTCCAGATAAACGCTCCTCTCCTTAGAATCCCAATGATAAAGTTGTGGCAGTGCGTCCATTATAATGTTTAGGAGTGGCAAGTAAAGTGCAGCCACACGGGATTTAGCTGATGGATCTGTGTACCTTGGATCTACATCGTGACAGCCCATGAAATAGCGAACAGTACCAATAGCTTTATTCTGTAGCATAGGATTTGGTATTTCGAGGGTATTGGCAAGGTCTGAGAGAACCAGACCAACGAGGAAATGCTGCTGTCTAAACTCCGAACTGAGTTCTGAGAATCTTGCTCGGTCTCCTGGTACCAGAGTTGATATTAAACTCCCGGAACTCCCGGTTGATGGACTGGGCGAAGCTGGAGCTGATCCTGACCACCCCATGTATCCAGTTCCAAAAGGAAGGTTCAAGGCCACGTAATGTTCGTGAGAACAGATCGTTCTGACCAAATCAAGCTTGAGGGCAAATAGTGCAGCAGAATCTGGTACATGCATAGATGATTCAGAGAGAGAACAACAACTGACACGAACCAAAGAGAGAACGAATCCTCTGTCCATGATGGACAGTAAATCAGAGAGAAAATTTCCAAGGCTTGAAATAAGATTAGAAGCTGTGCGGTTTTCTTTTCCACAGCGTATGATCACCTCAGACGTTAATGCCGCCGCGAGGGTGGCAACGTCGTCTGAAAACTGCGGGGAAAACCGCGATTTCCTTGGAGGTTCGACTCCGTCAATCTCTGACAAAGATACCACCATAGAGCGAACTATGAGCTCGAGGAAAAACCAGGAATGCGTCATAGCTAGTTCCCGTGCCTGCCCTGTTGAAACAACCCAATGTAAAGCTAACTCCTCATGCAGGAGCCTTCCTGTCGCCTGATTGTTAACAGACGGCGATTCCTGACGCATTGAGGCTGTTCTATCCAGACCCCTGGTATGGGCTTCCATTTCTAGGTCTTCAACAGGTAGATCTGGATTACTTCGAGCTCGAATGACGCTCGAGGTGTGTGACAGAGTCGGTAAGCAGCATTGATATGCTGTGTAAGTTGCCAGTAGAGGATGACGCCCGTGGGTATCGACTTGGTCATCTGGTAGGTTTGTCACATTCCTGACCAGCAAACCGAGAGCTTCGAATACAACAGCTGCTATATTCAAAGGCTGAGACGGCAAAGCTGGAGGCCTGACTAATAAGCAGACGAGCTGATCCAGCAGCTGAGGAAGCGAGCGGACTAATGCAGCCGGCGACGCTCTGGCCAGTTCCAACATTGAAGATTTCAACTCTGATTCCATTCCTGCTTCACCAATTCGTGGAGGTATGTGACCAGTTTCCAGAGAACCACAAAGTGAAAGGAATCTGGATTTATGAAGATTTTGTACAAGTTATAATCAACTATACATTCTAGGAATGATTGAAATTCTGTTCAAATTTTACCTGTCAATATACTTGTCTTGAGGATGTACACTAGACACAGGCTCTAAAATGAGCGTAAACACTCCCTTGTGAGCGTCTACCCATCTTGTACCTGGCAGACATACATCTGGTGCTATGTACGAATAATTTGCTGGTGGAGGATCTAATGTAGCTGGTAAACAGAATTCTCCAGACTGCAAGTGCCCATCCCTGAGCAGCTGTAGCCACTGAAAAATTAGTTATCATCATTGTTATTATACATTTTCTTCTCGATCTCGTCTAGTTTCCTTCAGTTGCACTACTTATTGATAACTATATTCACCGTGTAAGCAACTGGCATTTCGACGTTCGGTTGTTCAATCTTTTTCTGGCAGCTGATGTGATAGAATGTAAATAATAGATGGTGCTTAGCGCTCAAATCGGCAGGAAGTCTTATTTTAATTTCATCGTAAAAGCTTGGGTTTTTATTGTGATAAGAAACGGACGTGAATGCCTCGTGCGTCATTTCCGGGCATGAAGAACGACCAAATATCGCGGTCAGAGCATCTGCCTCATGCTCACCACCCATCAATTGTATTCTCACGGCTATGTTACGAGCAGACACTGCCCTTGCACTGAAATTAGCTTCCTAAAAATGAATAAGATTACGAACTTTGTTAGAATGTGAAGGAGGTATAAACTATTGTACACGAGATGTTAACAACATTCAATCAGGATTATGAGTGAAAGTAAAGGCTCAAATTGACATACAATAAGTATACCCAGCTTACCTTAGGATAAATATAAAGCAGATTACGATATGACAAGTCTGGGGAGACTACTTTGCTAGGAAATTCAAGTATCTCTTTGAATGGTCGGCTCTTCTCGTCAGGATAAGGTGTCAATCTTCTTAGGTCCGGATCCAAGCATCGGGGAAGTTCATCAGGTCTTGGACTAAGGTCTAATTTTAGAATACCAGGTAAGCATTTCAATCTTTTCAAGTTAGATCCCGGCCTACGTAGCTCTGCCAATAATTTATACAAGTCTTCATCCCTCAGTCGCTCACCCTCCTGCTTGAAGAAACTTGATACAGTCAGAGTGATAGGCCTATGGAAAAAAACAAAAAATAAAGCAAAACAGCTTACTCGACAAATACAGATAGGGATCATTGATCATCAATAAAAATCTTCAAACCTAAAACTATCTAAGCAGTTGGCAAAATCATCCTGGGACCAGCTACGTCGCTTGTCAGAGCTGCGCCTCTCCAAGGAGCCTCTTCTTGTTGGAGCTTCGACTTTCTTTCTCCATTGCTCTAGTCCTCCAGATTTTCTATCCAAGGATCCGGCACTTCCCGTACTCTCTGAATCATCAGTGCAGCCCCCACCAATAACCCCGGAAAGATGAATGGCTGTCCATGCCAAAGGCATTCTGTAACGCCCAAGTCGCTCGCATGCTGCCACTGCAGCTGCTCTTACCTGTGAAGCAAGAGAAACAATGTTGTAATTCAATTAAGTTCAAATGATTTTTGAGTCTCATTACCTTATCTTTATTTTTATCTTCCCGCAAATATGGCTCGGCACATTCCGAGATGTCACCTTGCAAAACCTTCTCCAATCTTACGACCAGGAACAAGTCTGGACTTGGTTTACTGATATTGAAAACACAGCTTCTAGCCAAGGTGCTTGTATCACTGTATGCGATATGACTTCCAAGCATTCGTTTTAATCCCTCAGGATTCATATCAACGTAGAAGTTCTCTGAAACCTACATCAAGTATAAGGCTGTATTATTTGCAGAACAGTACAGAATAAAACTTGTGATCAATATCTTGTTACTTAACTACAGTGGATTACATATTAAACCAAATGCATTCGAAACTGGTTGATAAGTTAGGACGTATAATCTGACATAAACAATATCAATAAGATCCAATTCTTTTTTATTTTATATGTAAAACAAAATAATTGTGCTTCAAGCAACAAACCTTCTTTTTCTCTCTGGCATCATACAATGCTAAGCTGGCAAATATTGGTTCAACCTCAAGCTCCAACTTCAATTGTAGGCATTTGACTAATATTTTGTGAGAGAATGGCTCGGAAGGTTCTAAGGCTGGGTTTATCTCCTGCCACTCATCATCTGGTGAGGATGGAGGTGCATAAAGTGGAAACAAAGCTTCCTGAAATACATTTCAATCGATCAATTCAACTGAATTAGTCTTTTGTTGTCACATAGCTATCATAATCCCTATCGCACCTGACGGTCTTCCGAACGTTTCTCTTCATTTGTCAGATCCACAGTTTCCGGGCAAACGCGGTCCAGAAGTCCAGGTAATAACGGGTCATGCTGAGAGTGGCGCAGATCCAGACTAGCCCACGAACCCCGTGGTGTATCCGCAGAATTTGAAAAATCCTCATCATCATGAGGTGACAAAGCACCATTAACATCTTCTTGATCAACCTGATAAGAATTAAATACAAATGCAATTGAACTGCATTAAAGCAGGCTTAGTGAAAGTTTCAATAAATTTGGAAATCAGATTATTAAGATGATACCTCAAAGTCCTGTCTGGGTGTATCTTGCAGAAGCCGATCTCTGGCAATGGGAGAAACTCGTCTTTTGTACTTTCGATTCACTATCACCCAATCTGATGTAAAGGTCTCTACACATCGCCGTACGTAAGGTGATACTGCATCCCTTAAAGAGAAATAGTGCAACAATGTAAACTAATATCATAATTACATGTAATTTGTCAATCAATGATTATTAAGCTTCAGATCAAGAGAATTGCATAAGAGTTATTATGAGACAGTCTTTTCTACCTAGAACTAATTAAGCTCAATGTCTTACAGTGTTTCAGATGGGACAACAGGTTCTTCTGTTCGAATTTTTCTTTTAACAACTTTCAACTCGACATCCCCTTGTGGGAAATCTAAGATTGGTCGCAATGGATCACGATCCAACATCGTCTGATGCTGGGCCAAAAATTCTTCATAGTCCAAAGGCTCCAGCACTTCACAGAGTGACATCTTGAGAAAAAAGATCATAGGGAACATATAAGGGATGTGAACACAACTTTGTCACAGTATAGTGTCACTTTTCATTGAGACTTTTCAGATTTCATTCAGAATTCATTGTACCTTTCGAATGAAATTTCCCACTTTCTTAAGTACATTAAATTTAAATTGAAATGATTGCAGTATTACCATTGATGAGAAACCCGAGACGCTGCTGCCACTTTTTGACAAATCTCTTGAGTAAGATGTTGAAGTAGCTATCTGACGTCTTACGTCAGATGCATGCTGCTTGCTCAATTTATGAGCAAAGGCACGTTGAACTGATGACATTGTGATCGGTGAATGCGTGAAAATTCGCTCTATTCAATTCCTGAAAGAAGCAATTTAGGTTAGGCGAATTCTTGAATTAGCATCATTTATACGTAATTTATCACTCCACTCAGTTTCCACTTGATGAAGTTTACTTTGCCGCAGATAACAATATCGCCATGACTCAAAAGTGAAACATTGTCAAGTGTCAAGATAAAATCAAATTCTAACAAGGTTACATACACGAATTTTACAACCTATTAGTCGGTCGGTACCCTTCGAAATGTTAAGAAATGAATTTACTTGCTTGACATAAGATTATTCCATCAAAGCCCTGCCCATCGTTTTTCAAGTTTATATGTCACGATCCCATTTCTGGGATATTGTTATGTCATACACAATTCACCATTTAATTGACTGATCAGACTGATGCACGTTTGACACAACAGTCAAAATGGCGTTGACGGACGGAGGCGAACGCCGCTTGATAAAATACGGGCAGTTGGTGGAGTTGGTGCAAGCCACTGCAAGATTACTGGTAAAACAGGCGTTCTCTGTAATATGATTTAAAGAATTTTTTACAAAAAACTGAATAGGTTTCATTTATTGAATTCAGTTAGGGAAATCAGAAATATTGGAAGAAACAATTACAATTATTATTACTCTTAGTTTATCTTCCGATTATTAGAGACATGAATGTAATCACGTCTGTCAGCTCCTCATCTCTACAAAACTTTGATCTTCTTTTTACCCCCATCCAGTGTCACTGCAGTTTCCGTCGTGTATTTACCATCTCGGAAAAATGTTATGTTTAAATACAGCCAGGAGTAAGTAACGCCGACGGCACAGTAGAGCGAGGTGAGGGCTAGGGGGAGGAATGGTAGACGATCACCGAACAGCAGTTTGTGCAGCACGTTTTCGTACACTGGCAGAAATGGCAGCCAACTCATATAGAGCCATTCGTAATTACTCAGCAACGATTTATTATGCAGATTGAAGAGACTTATTATAGTGATGCTTGTATACGTTAGAAGCAGCAATATTCGTAATGGAGCAAAGATAATTTGGTGAAGTAGCGGTAGAAGAGCCGTATGTCCTGCTGCACTCAGAATAATAAAAATTTTGGCATCACCTGCATCGATTGTTGCCAAGGCACTGAAACATTACATGATCTATATTATAGTTCAGTTGACAGGAAATTGTATAGAGTACAAAAATTGTAAGTCTCAAAAGAAAAGGATCAGAAGTGTAGTTCGTTAGGTATGTCTATTAATTCTCAATACACTTGACATACTAAGTAAACAGAATATGTGAATTTATAGTTGTTTAAAACATACCATAACGGAATAATCGCAGTCAGTATAGCTTTTTCATGTACATGCCAGCCAAACATGAACGATGTTAGACCGCACAGAACGACACACCTTATAAAATGCTGTGGCGTTTTGTGACTGTTTCGAATAAACAATACCCATAAGCTAGGCTGCAAACAAAGCAAAATTTCATTCCTCTGTCAGGGCAATTGATTAGTGGTTGCAGTCCGAAATATCTTTTTAATAATTAATTGACAATCTCCTTACAAGCATCATTGTGAATGTTATTACAAAAGTTGCAACAGGAGTGGGAGTAGGTAGAACAGCATAAACGTTCTCCTGAACCAATCCAGCAGTCATTGAGGCTGCACCAGATGCTGTCGACCAACCAAATTGCTTCCAAATTATTGACAGTACTTTATCACATCCTGTGTAAAGGGCCCAAGCATTAGCTGCCCAGTAAGCGTGGACCAAGCCCCTTTTGAACGGAAACAATCTTGTTATTACCTGAATAAAGTTAAACACGATATTTATTTGTACTGAAAGCTTTATTTTGTCGTGCTGTACTTCTGTATGTTGGGTTCTGTCAAAGAATTCTAAATTTAGAAATAAATGAGCTCTACGAGGGTATAGAAGTATGTATATTTTTCGAAATTTTTTACCTGTGGTAATTGACTTATGAATGGCCCAAAGGACAATGTTGTAGTTAGAATAACGATACTTCCAAGTATTAAAATTCTAACTAGACATTGTCTATTTTTGAAACAGTACATTCTCAGCAACCACACAATGAATGCTGGAGCTACATATACGTATATGTGTTTTAAATTGAGGAGAACAGTAAACCAGAATGCTCCCTGAAGAACCTGGCTCTGAAAAGTAGTGTATTTTAGTAACAATAACCTCTGTCAATAACTTGTATAATATTGCAAACGATTAATCAATTCAGAAGGTAGCTGCAAATACCACAGTCAAAGATAGAACAGATAGATAATTTACCTCCTTCGAAATCCTGGTAACTTTGGACAAAGACAACATAAGTACACCGAGCAGAAATCCATTGTACTGGAAATGAATGTGATCAACGATCAGTAGTCCAACGTTGCACAAAGTTAAAACTATCAACGTGGCAAAGCTTTTTTCATCCTGGTGAAGCGTTTGGCTTAGTCTGAGATTTAAAAAGAACATTTCTTCACATTAAAGGAGAATTTTGCCACAATTAAGTCGGCGTTTACATGTCATCTAAAAGCTCGTGTCTATGACATTTGTTGAACTGTTACAAAATTCATCTTAATAAACTTACTCTTTAACACCATATGCATATACAAAGTCCGTAACAATTACAGTCAAACGTTGAAATATTTTTGTTGCCACAGACGCATACTCAAGATTGTTCACATTCAGCATTTTCGGATCAACAGACTTCGCAAAATTACTGAGAAAGTATTCGAACCAGGCAAAAAAAGGTGGGTAGTCCAAGGTCCACTCGGATTTTGCATTGACATACCATTCTTTAATTGGCAAGCTGTGAGTTATTGCAAGCCAATTTCGGTGCACTTCAAAATCCGTCGAGTGACTAAAGCGTACAATTGTTGAATAATGAGATGTCCATAAAGAAAAAAATAGCAAGAGGGAATGTACTTACTATGTGGGAGATAGAAGAAGTTTGACACATGCTATCAAGGCGCAGAGAAACCAAAAGGACCGACTTGATCTGTTAGAAGGATCTTCCACTGCTGCCGTATTTTCCTTTGCCTCTTTTTCCGAAGGTTCGACAGTTTTTACAGATTCTTCGTTCTTTTTCCGCGACGACATTCTGATACGGAGCGGACGTCGAACCGTCGTCCTCGGCGAATATCATATCAATGATCGATATTTGTGCGCTTTCAAATTTTCAGGTTATCCTAAACACCCGACGTGTTCCAACCATAGACTGTTCCAACGCTGTGCCGGGCACTGCCGGGCCGGTAGAATCCACGGTAGAAACTCATCATATCTTTCTCTATCTCTCTCCCTCTACGCGCTGATTGGTTCAGGAAGCACCCTCAGCCAATCACAGCACAGAGCGAAAACGATGGTGTACTCCAATTGCCTTCAGCCTTCATCCATCACGCATACGAACATTGGAATGTGTAAGGTGGCGACGCCATCTCTCGGTTGCTTTGGCGGATATTTAACAACGAAAGCAGGCGGAACCTTGATATTTGTTGGTACATAGGCATCGGCGACGACTGTCACGCACAGTCGCAAATGTATTACATGTAAATACATACCTATAGTCACACGCTTCGTAGGGCTTCTGTAGAAGCACGTATAGGTTCGTCACGAAGAAGCCGGGACCGAAGTCCGAATTACAGTTTGCAGGTTTCGCGTTCTAATATACGATACACCACAAAATTCATGAACATATTCTAAGTGCTCTAAAATGTAATCAAGTGTTAACGCAGTTTCGTTATTATACCTTTTCAACAATACAACGAACGCTGTGTAATTGCGGCATTGTATACTATACAATAAACCTATACGTCACTGACAGTTCGAGAAGGATGATACAGAACATGGGAGTTGTGAAATTTGATATTTTTTCTGGGAGTTCCGATGAATTAACTCAAAATTTGAGTCAATTCATTGCTGAGGTAAATTATAAAATAATTTCGCCCAGGCGAGGTTATTTTAACAGCTCTTTGGCAGCCTGTCCTACAGGTGTCGTAGCTCTTTAATTTTTTTTTCGCTAACTCAATTACTAATTGTCGATTAGATTGAATTTGTTCATTCGTTATGTCCAAACTCTTCAACAATCCTTTATTACAAAAAAGAATACTATTTCTACTGAATATTTCAACAAGTACCTTCATACCTCGTTCTAATAAATTTGAATTATTAAACTCAACAACCACACCTATTTGCTTCTTGTCGAACATTTTACCAGTTGCTAAAAATATAGAATTATTTTGATTATTTATTACAGCATGAAACACAGAGGAATTTTACCGAGCTTAATGAAAATAATCTGAGAAACAGAATTTGGACACAGTTATTCGATACCCTCAATAACGAGGAGTATAAGTCAACACATCAATTGTGTCTAAGTGCACTCAGATTACTCAGGTTTAACTCTATTCCTGTTATAAACCAAGTAATGTATTTAAAATTCTTCTTATCGGGATATACCAAGTAACATTCATTTATTCGCAGCCGAGATAAAACTGACATTGATGAGTTGGTGACAGAATCAAGAATAGCAACTCTATTAAGATTTGCCTACTTAGACACTAACCTTGACAATGAAAATGTTGCTTCCAATTCCGAAAGTGAGTATCACTCCGTTACCTTAGCTAATTTGAGTAAAGACCTAAAATTTGTCAAGTAACTAAAGGATTATATTTGCAGAAAATAAATTTATGCCCTAAGTCAAAGTGTAGATTAATATGCTATTATTTTGTTGTTTCAGCTGTCGTGGAAACTTTAAAAGTGCTATGTAATTTGATATACAACAGTCAACAGGCAAGGACCCTTGTGATACAAACATCATCTTGCCTCTCCCAAACAGTTCAACGATTGAGCAAGCAAAGAAGCGAACTGACACACGAAGGCAGACTGTTTCACCTTAGACTACTTTTTCTAGTTACTGCTCTATGTATAAATACTAGAAGTAAAGTTAAAACTGAATTGAACGCAGAAGTCCATCTTATTGAGATGCTGGAAGAAACTTCTGAGCAGCTTAGAAATAGGCCACAATCCGTTCTCAAGGTATTGATCCTAGCTGGAAATTTAGTCGTTAATTTGTATTTAAATACAACTCAGATTTTTAATTCCTCACTTCATTTAACAGGTCAATGATCATGCTATTGCCTGTGAAGTTTTGAAAGTTTTATTCAACCTTTACATACGAGCCGAAGATGAACAGACGGAAGAGGAAAAGAATGAAAAATTAGTATCTATTTTGTACGAGCTACTGATATGCGAAACTATTGAAAATCAGGATGAACTCATATCGTGAGTTATTACAATTTACTATAAATAGAGATAAATTTTCTTGTTGTTTTATGTATTTCTACACAATTGATTACAAAATAATAAACAATCCAGTCATAGAAAGGTGGTGTCAATATACATTGGAACACTTTAAGGTTTGGAATTTATTCAGTTAGACTGACACAGGTTTTTTGAGGTTTTTTGTACTTCCAACATATACTTTGCAAAAAAAATTCAAGTTGGTTCCAATTGTATATTTCAGGCATGCTGTGAATTTGTTAACAGTAGTACCAATAAATTCGTATAGCACATTAATTCCACCCGTGCAGAGCGATAATGTGAAACTAGTCTATCACAACATGGATATGAGGGCAGTTTCTACGCTATTGAAATTTTTGAACAAACGTCTAGATTCTGAAACTGATCTGACAGAAAATATCTCACCAATTGCTACGGTTCTAATAAGACTCGCCAGAGCTCAACGGTTGGCTCGAAAGTACATTCGATTACAGGTACGAAATTACTTGAGTGATGAGAATACCTACGAAAAAAATTGAAAGAACACAAATTCTAATTATTGTTTAACTCAATTCTATAGATACTTCCACCATTGAAAGATGTTATGAAACGACCTGAGGAAGGTATAACGCTTAGAGCAAAGTTGTGTAAGCAATTAACTAATCCACAAACAGACCTCAGAGATTTAGTGGCAGAGCTGATTTTTATACTTTGCAAAGAAAGTGGTAAGCATATTTGCCAATTGTGTCACGTTGTTTAATTGAAGACATGTACTTCTTTTATTACGTTCCAAAAAATAAAATAAGAAAAATAAAATTGGAAATCGAATAAATTACATTTACTACTTACATCAGTTGCTAGAATGGTAAAATACACGGGGTACGGAAATGCAGCTGGCATGTTCGCAAATAAAGGACTTCTCGGAGGTCGTCAACCAAAAACAAATTATTCATCCGAATCAGAGGACAGTGACACAGATGAATACATTAAATACAAGGAACAGTAAGTATATCAAAAGATAATGATATGCGACTGGCACTCAACATGTACCCAAGCAGAATGTTTAACACTTCGATTTTTCTTCCAGAATTAATCCAATAACTGGCTGTTACGAAAGTCCAAAGCCTAATCCTTTGGAAGGAATGAGTGAGGAACGAAAGGAATATGAGGCTGTTCAGCTTGCTAATCTAATGGATAAATTGACGAGGTACTGACATATGAAGTTATTTTTCCATTTGAAGTAAAAGGGTGCTCCTCAAGTTACGTCCAACAGAATTATTCGATAACATTGAAGTCTTGTTTGGGACAATGGCAGTTTTGATTTTTAGATTATGCTTTACTGCAATAGCCCGAAAATTGAATTTATTGTTCTCTGGGCATATCTCGAGTGATGCAGTTTTTAAATACGATAACATAGAAATGACTCCCGTTGAAAAAATATTTTTATTTTTTAGGGAAGGAATTGTACAGCCATGTCGAATTGGAGAAGATGGCAAACCAAAGCCGATAGAACATGTTTTAGAGTTACAGAACGATTCTAAATAAGTCTCACAGATCAAAATTTACCTACATTCTCTATTACCTCTTTCTTGAAGTATAGAGTTCCCAGCCAATAAGATCGCATCGAGATCATACCATAATTATTACTTATTTATGCTTTGACCACTGCATATACGCTGTGTTAATTTATTTATTATCACTTTCCGTTTTGTTTTAATTGATCTAATTGCTCTGTAGTTTTCAAATAATATCCACTTAATTGAAGCGATATAAATGATTGTAGGTACTTATGCTTTAATTAAACATTATTAAATGACGTACATAAGTATTCATTTACTCTGTACCATTCGCGTCATTTTATTTAATTTTTTTTTTTTTTTTTTGGAACTACCCAAGTTATATTATTTTTTTTTCACTTCGTACGTTTTCAATGCCTTCTCTAAATGTTTTTAAATTACAATAATTTAGCATGCATAGATATGCGTCATGAGCTGGTGTTGTTAAAGAAAGCAAGGCTAAGATTTCATTTCAGTTGGTCTATTTCCTTACATTTCAAGAATTCTACACTCCAGGTATTGTATAAATCTGAATCAACCATGATTTGCTGAAAATCATTAGCTCGTGTGTAAAACAATTGTAGAAATGAATAAAGACCCACTTGGTTTGCTTACTTTATTGAAAAAGAACAAAGAACAACGTTACAAATTAAACAATTGGCAGGAAATAAAAAATATAACAGTTTCGAAAATCACATGAAATGTTAAACATTACAATTTTCTTTGTTTCTTGTAACTTGTGTTATGTGCTTTGTGAGCATCACAATATTATTATTGCATTGCAGCCTATGTGCACACAAGAATGTATGCCCCTACATATTTTAGAGAACTGCTTTAGTGATAGAGTAATTTGAAAATACCTTAATATAGAACAGTTTGTATATATTGGCAGTTAATGTCTAATCGAGTTGATATGATGAAAAAACCTACATACTGTCAACAAAGAATATTTTCTTTAAGGCTAACATTATCCATTCTATATTAAAATATTTCCATCTTAAAACATTTGATGAATATACAAGTAGCAAATGTTCCATATTTTTTACTTTATGTAATACGGTATGTAGATTAAAATATTATATTTTTTTGTAAAAGTGTATATAGATGTGTATACGTATAATACAATAAATTTTAATATTTCATATAAAAATGAAACTAAAATTTTGTAGGTACAAGGTAGAAAAAAGCTGATTTGCCTCAAAACATAAACGAGACCCCTGTTTCAGATAATTACGGACTAGCCTTAACAAACTTTGGAAGAATTAAAAAAAAAAAATCATAAACGAAATAGTAAATTAAAAAAACAAAAAAAAAAAAAAACCTGAAAACCAAAGCATATTTCCTAAAAATAATAAATCAAGAGTAAACGACTAACATTTAATGAAATCAAATAAAATACTTTGAAAATCAATTTTTTAGTGACAAGGTATTTCAGTACCAAGGCTGAGTAGGTTTTGGGAGCCGATGTTTATAGACAGCCAAGACTAACTGTCTGGTCTTTATATGGCTGTGAATAATACGTTTTACATCATATCCTGAGACCATGTTCCTCGACATCCCATTAGCATATAAAAAATATATTCATACATACGTCTTCCATATTGCATTACAATTTATTTTTTGTTTAAATTATTTATTTTCTTCATTTCGTAAGTTGTACTATTCTCATTCTGGTTTTATAGTTTGGAACGTGACATAGGTGATACCCGGGACACTTTAATAGTTTAGAATTTTTCAAGTTGTTTTTTTTTTTTTGTTATATAAAAACAGTCAATCAAATAAAATAGTACCAATGGAAGTTGTTGTAGGAAAACATGGCTTACAATCGAACTAATCAACAGATTTTCATGAATTTTAAGTCACAAAACTGATATTTATGCAAGTAGCGGCAATACTCCACAGTACAAAGTACTTAATATGTCAAGTTGTTAAAATCTTGTCTTTTTCACGATATCGCTACTTAGTTACATGCCTCTTGCGAAACGACGTTACACGTTGACTTTGCAAGGATATTATACCGAGTATGTGAGTACTGTTGCAAACCTGACGAGTCCAGTATCCATTATACAGAAGAATGAATATTTTACCGTATAACGTCAAGCGCAGAGGCGTGTAACACTAGTTAACAGTAGAACTAATCATTTTAATCTTTGGAAACATTTAACAGCACAGATTAGTGATATAATAACCATTTTTCCTTAATAATCAGCATTCGCCAAATATTGGTTTAAAAATCACAATATACAAATTATCAGTGGGAACACACAGAGATCACGGAACATTTAAAGGTATGCATCCTCGAACCCTGATAGACGCAATTAAGCATACCAATGGAATGCAACTGTGTCGTTTGGTGGTCAATTTGATATGTAAACAAAGTACCTCGGAAAGGGGACAATTAGGGTATTGAAAAAAAAAATTAATGAATGATAATCTACAGGGCGATTGCATGACCTTTTCCTTTTTTACCCTCTCTCAGCCTGTTAAGTATTACAACAAGTAACTAATGCAAATAAATAAAGCTAGTGCTATTGAGGAATGGAACAAAGTAACACTCATTACGCCTGATGCAACTCTCATCACTTATCAACTAACAATAGAATACATTAAATATTTGTACTTTAACTGACTAATCAAGGATTTAATCGTAAATTTTTCTTACTCTAATTACCTCGATACTTCACACGGCACAAATTCAAAAGTCTGAATAATAAAATAACTCATAAGCAATACTTATTACGTATAAATATTTTGTTTGGCACTAAAGAATTTATTTCTTGTATTTTCGATTAAATGCCAAGAAACGAAAACAAAATTAACGATAGTAAAACAATAAAAATATTCGAAAGTAAAAATAAAAAAATCGTCAGAAAGTTAAAAGGAAAAAAATAAACTCAGATGGGAACAGTAAAACGATGTATCATGAAGCGAGGGAAAAGCAGTACCTATTTAGTATTTACTATGTGTGTATATGCATGTGTGTGTCAGTGTGTAGATGTACCGTGTATTTATGTAGCAAAGATTTAGCACTTTGTATTTGCTGCGTTTTCTTTTTTGTTTTCGACATGGTAAATATTTTGGAATGCAGATGATAGATGCAAAGTATAGTATGGGTATCTTATTATTTTATATCTAAATACTATGCAAACTAATTAGTTATTTGTATGAAGTAATGGTGTAAGCCAAATAGCATGGCATCATCGCACTATCTCAGAGTGAGTATTTGAAAAAAAAAAAAAAAATTACTAGTAATAACAATATTCAACTATCTAAATAATAAACTTCACTCCCCAGTAGAGAAGCAGATTGCAACAAAACGTAAAATAAATGTGTAATAATATTTTTTTTTTCTCTTTTCCACTTTTCTTTTCATCTCATTTAACGCAACCACAAATATAGAACGTAAAATAATTGAATCAAACGATAATATAGTATAAATAATATAAATACAAATTTGTGGAAGAAGTTAAATTCTAATAATAATAATGAATAGTCACGTAAATAAAATGTTTGTAATAAAGCAAAATATCAAGCCTAGATAAATGCCTCCAGCAAAAATTTGGTAGAGAGGCAACCCTAACATATTGAAATAAATACGCTATAACAGCGTTGTAAACAGCCAGAAGAACACATAATGCTTGCATAAAGATAAAAATTAATCATATTAAATACAATGTATAATATATGAATGACTGAGGAATAAAAATATTGTTACAAAAATAATGATGAATACCTATCATATACGGATGAACGATCGAATTTTTTTTTTTTTTTTTATACGTTTTGTTTTTTTTTCAGGTTTTTCTCAATTTTTGTTCATAAACTTCTTTTATATATAAATATAAGTCAAATTATGCTTAAAGAAAAAAGATCCTCACGAATAATGTATAAGCCATGTTTGCTAAAAAGGCATATAGCAGTTAGAATAGGGCGCGTTTCATAATAGTTAAAGTCGCGTAGTAATTGGAACAAATTCTTTTCGCGCTTTATTCCGTTTGTGACCAGCCAGTATATTTTTTCTTTTACTTTTAAATAATTGGCCGTGCCCTAACAATTATAGCGAAGTCATGAATATTGTATTAGGATTCTAGGAAGACTATGATATTAACCGTAGGCTTGAAGTAGTTGCTTATCTTGAATCGTACTAGTCCTACCATTAATATTATTATGTATGCGAGCGCCTGATCCTGTTTGATGTTTGTCGAATTCAGGAATATCATTTACTATGTTCAACGCAGTACGATATTAAAAATGAGGAACTTGCTTCGTGACGGAGCAGTTTTGATAGGCTCTCGTTAATCTTTGTCACATTTCAAGTATACATGATATTAAGTCAGATCGTTAATGGTTCGAGAATAGCAATTTCAATGCCTTCCCCCTGCTATCATGGTTACAAAGTTAACGGACTGAACGAGTTCTGAAATTCTACAGTTCCCTGGTGCCAGCTTGTGTAGAGAACTGATAAATTTGAAAAATCGCCAACATATATATGTATTTACATATATGTATGGATATATTTCTGTATGTATGATAATAAATATCGCAAGATATTGTTCTACACAGAAGAAAAACAAAGGTAAAGAATCGCGTGGAATTACCAAGAGGTACGATAACAGTGCCTGCAGATCAGTTTTGCCCAATACACGACTATAGAGTTGCCTAAACGGGTTCACTTATGTTTTAGTATACCACGTCGCGCGACTGAAACTAAGCAAAGGGAAAGTGTGATTCTGAGCGGTTTGTCAATTGCAGGGACAGTGATGTTAGCGATGATGATAATAATAAGCCATTGCTTTGACCCCTTTTATCCAAGCCCGAAAAATATGATAATTGTGTATATTGACAGTGTTCAAACTGTTAATATTTAGTAAGGTCAAATTTTAATATTAGTTTAACAGTGTAAGCAGAGTATATCTATTACGTAGAGAGTGACTCTATATAACTCTATACATATTAGGATAATGAGACTTTTGAGATTGTAAAAATCATCAAAAAATCTATCACAATTACCATTTACGTAACAATTAATCCTCATTTTAATATTATTATTGTAATTCAAACATCAAGGCAAATAAGGGGTGAATTTCAACAGTGGCCTAAATTAGCCAAGTAGTCTTCCACAGATAAAAATATGTAAATAGAGTAAATCTATACTAAAATATTCAAGTATATATAAGGTGAGCGTAATATTATAATTTTGTGAGGTAAAAGACCCCATTTTTTTCTCTTCCTTCCTTCAAATAATGGTCATCATCCATTTGTTATGCTATGAGTTTTTGTTTGTATAATATGACTGACAAAAAATTTGCAACATATTCTCTTTATCTTTATCTTTTTTTTTTGTTTTCTTTTTTCCTCTTTTCCTTTTCCTCTTTACTTTTATTCATTTTTTCGTTTTCAGTGTACCGCATGTGAGACTGTTGGTGGCGCCATGTTGGTGTCGTTGTGCATTTTTGACGTGAACACACCTACATGAGGCACACACCAGCTTTCGCTCGTTTAGTACATCTAATTATATTACCTAGCAACAACATCAGAGACTCTTAAGGACACAACTTATCCTGACGATACTATTATCACAGGCATTATTTTTATAACTCTGCTAACCATGACTATTATATATAGTTCAGGATTAATTTTAATGGCATATATAAAATTAAAACCTCGCAACATTTACCAGATGATTATGACTGGTTTGTTTCAGGTGTAGGTAGGCTCTTAATGCAATGCGATGTATATACGAAATGTGCTGATGATTTACGCGTAAAACTACACTGGTTGGTTACTCTGTTACTACACTTACTAATTCTCTACATGACACTGTTTTTTCAATCGTGAACCGATAAGCAATTTGGGTACGTAATACTAGATTCAGTTATTCCGTGCTTGATGATCGTGTATAACCATATGCAAGATAAACCTAGTAAAGCTGTTTGAATATAACTATTAATAACGCGGCTGTGTTACCTAACATTTGGTATGGCAAGAGAAGTTTTTATACTAACATATATAATATACATATACTAGTATAGATAGTACATATATACATATATATTGTTAATAATATTATCATGGATAATAATGAGTAAGGTAACACAGTAACGAAGAACTGTCAAAATATACCTGACGATGCATGTTTTAGCTTGTGTACTTTACATATTTTAGTTCAATCAAATCTTAAGGCTGGTTATGTAAACAACCCTAAAAAATATGTGTGTTTCTATATAGGTATGTTTTTTTCTTTCTTTTTTGTAATTTTTTACCTTTTCCTTATATGGATATTTGATGAATTGTGTTTTCGTATTTACATAAATAGAACTTGTTTAGCAAACTGTACGCTATTTTACATAGATAAAGTATCGTCCCTATGATACTAGTATAATATTCATCTACGAACTTTATATTGAACTATTCAATTACTTCCTTTCATTGTAAAATGAGAGAGAGAGTAACTTTTGCAATTTCATAACAAATACATTTACAAGGTATGGATATTGGACACTAGCACCACGAACCAATAATTCACACTCTCGTATATATAATATATTTCATACGGTGGACCATAATAAAGCATCCTGAGTAAATATTGTTAACCATTACGTGTCTCATCTAATTTAACAACGCGAAAATCGGAGCTAAAAACAACTTTGAATTTTATGCTGGCAATACTTAATTAATCGTTTCGTTTCACGTTCGTAGTATGCTTTGTAAGTTTGCTTTTAAATGTTACTAAATGTTTGATTTTCAAAAAGACGTAAGTTTGTATTTTCTTCTCTTTTTCTTTTCGTAGTAACATATTTTATTTTATTTTTTTTTTATTTTTTTTTTATTTTGTATATATTGTATTTGATATTAACTACGTTATTAAGTGAAATAAGCAGGAAAGTCAGGAACATGGCGTTCACGTGGTTTAGGTGAGTGTTGTATTAACGACTACATCTTTCTTTCCTTTTTTTTTCTTTAAATATGACGATATGAAGGGTAAGGAGCAGGAAGTACTAACAGCTATCTCGCAGCATGCAACACTTTAGTTATTCAATGAGATAAAGATTTTTTGCGAGCTATCGACGATAACTCGACCCATCTCCAAAATACGTTTTACAAAAAAATGTATGTTCTAAAAGCCAAATACTCGTTCCAACTCTTGGTGCTTTTTTCTACTCGCCAGATTCGCATTATTAACAGGCAATCAAAGCAAAGTAGAGCTTTTATTTATACGAGTAAATGGATGTTAGCGAGTTTACTCGATGGACTTTGCCCCAGACTAGATTAGTTTGATTAACGAATGTACCTAAAATACTGACGTGTCAAAAATGATGTAAAATCAAATTTGACAAAAGGCCATGTTAATTGCTTTTCGGCCTCGAACAATAATACCACTGTTTCAAATAACGTAGCTTGTGTATTTCAACGGGTTTCCCAATGTAATCAGGTAACTAACTTCTATATTTTATACTGTTTGGTCGGAGATGTACGCTTACCTTTTTCCCGGATGTGTTACTTTCATTTTAAAAAAAGGACGCATGTACTGTATTACTATATAAAGCTGCATGCTGCTGCACTTACTATTGCTTTGATAGGCCCGAAAGTCAACCGAAAAATTGCCCTGGGCATGCGTTTGTCTTTCGTTGCAAGCAAAGCAGTTCCAAAAGGTTCCACTTGCAGGAGGAAGTTAAGTTATAATTATTGGTCTCACCACGCCTCATAATATGTATAGGGTGTTGAGAACAAGTACGTGGTGGTTGTTTTTGGCCAAGGTGACTATGTATCCCTCTGACGTGATTTTGAGTCCACAACAACGTGAGACCTGTAATATATCAATATAGTTATGAATCTGTCCCTGTCTTTGTTTAACAATACCAAAACGTAACCAACGTTCAGTCAGAGTACTATAGATAAATAATATTACCTTGACGTACGGACACTCGAATTCTGAGACAAGGGAACCATCTCTTGTGAAAACAGCCACGTGAAAACGATTACCGTGCGAATCACCTATAAGCACGTCACCGGCATCGCCAACATCAATGCCGTTTGGAAAGTTTGTTATGTTCTCACAACCGATACGGCGTAAAAATAGACCTTCTTCATTGAAAACTACTACACAATGTCCTTTGAAATCGCAAACGAAGTACTCCTTCCCTAAAATAACATAGTTTTTATATAAATGTTGGGAGTATCTTCGAATACTTGCTCATAGTCGCAGAGAAAAGATTACAAGCTGAATAATAGGTCGTTCCAAACTCACCACTGATAGCAATATCACTCGGCTCTCTCATATAATCGCTGCAGTCAAACCACCGGAGAAGTTCTCCAGTGTCACTGATGACAAAAACTGTCGGAGATACGCTATCTACAGCTACAATCTGCCCTTGACTAGTGACTGCGAGTCCAGCTACTATGTCGATATATCGAATAGCTATTTTCTTGATGAAATGGCCATTTTTAGTGAATATCTGCATCCTAGAGCGCTCGTTACCTCTGTCGCACACGACAAACTTCCCACTATTTCTCATCACTGCGACCTTTCGTGGGTACCATAATTGACCTTCTTCTTTTCCAGGGATACCGAATTGGAATTTGAATGTTCCAATCTTCTCGAACACCTTGTATAAACGAAATTGCACTGCATTAAACTTTGTGAGGAAAATTTCAATCTTTGGATTCTTTCCAGCATCAATGCTAATTCTTTATTTCCTACAACCCAAAAAAGTACCTGAATTCTGTGGTTATTGGTATCAGCTACTACTATGTCCTCGTCTGTCCCCAAACAAAATCCATGAGGCGAGTTAAATTGTCCTTTACTCGGTCCTAGCTGTCCAAATTTGCACCTAATCTGCATAGGGGTAAGTTTTGGGTTGCTGGAACGTGGGTGAGCATAATTCCCACTTCCAGTACCACTAACGTTACCTACTGTGCCACCGACAGCAACGGGGATGTTGTGCATTGAGTCTCCTATAAGATCATCTGTAACAGTTTTGATTGTCCCTACTGAAATCGATTTATCTGATACCATTGAATGCAAAAATTCAATAGAAAGAATAATATAGACTATAGGAATAGTTCCCTGAAATTTATTAGTTCACTTACCTGGTCCCCGCGAAAGTATTGGCGATGTTGAAGAAGAGAGTGATTGAAATCCTCCGTTTAAAATACTATTAGCAGTCAAAGATCCTAGGCTAGAGTTGTCGACCAAACTAGGAGATGGACCACGGCCCAGAACTAGGCCACCACCTCCGTTCAAAGCAGTGTTACCGAGATCTGTATACAGTGAGTTGTTTAATTATGACGATCTTAAATAATTAATTGGGCTCGGGTGTTTGGGAAGTGGAAACATTGTGAAAGAAAAATTAAAATAACATATTGTTGATGTTGAAATTTACCTTGATTACCAAGTGTGTTTCCAAGCTTGGCTAAAGCCTGAAGATTGTTGATGGCATGACTTGTCGAGCTGAGGTCCCCGGTAAACAATTCAGCCAATGTGAAGGACGGAGTAGGGCTGGAATTTGAGCTGGGGCCTACAACGCCACTGTCACCTGCCATCTCCACTTTTTCAGCTAGACTGGCAAGTTGCTGAAGATTGTACTCTTGAATACTAGTGAGACCGTGAATTGGACCTGGGGGAAGAGAGACAGGAGGCGGTGGTGGTGGTACATTTTGGGGACTGGAAGTCGGGGGGATAACGAATGACGGTTCACCTTCAAAGGATGACTGCATAGAAGCAGGAAGTGAAATGGGGGAACTGGTGGTAATTGAACTAGGACAACCCATTGAATTATGGGCCATCTGTTGAACGGAAACTCCAGTAACGCTTGGAGCTTTTTCCTGAGTCCTGGTTGGCGTACTTTCCGTGCGAAATTTACCGAAGGATTCCTGTAAATCACCACAGGGGTAACAGTTAGGTAACAACTCCATAAAAATCCAATCAGGTTGTTACCTAAATACTCCTATCATTTTACAATCCCATGGAACCACACACTTGGAATTATAGTTGCTAAGTTTGTCGTTTGCCGTCAGCAGTACCAAACATTGCTTTATTAGACAAGTAGCCCAATAGTGCTCAAACATTGCACCAACTGCAAAACTATTATCCCGCGAAACTGTTTTATTTATTGGCGTTTTATTTTATCTTGCTTCAAGTACAGAAAAGTTTTATGGAAACTTTGAGAACAACTAAAGTTATGTTTGGAAATTGATTTCTGTGAATATTTGAGACTTTACTGATGGGCTTACTAACTTCGGTAATTAGAGTTCTAGACAAGCCACTAAAGAGGTTCAACCTTTTTCAAGTCTTCTGTTAACAAATTGGAAATCCATTGAAAGGAATAATTTCATATAACACTTCTGTGGTCGAAAAAATGTTTTTTATTGCATTTGTGGTTTTCAGTTCTATGGCGTCAAAATGATTTCAAAGTACTCGAATTTTCCTCATCTATTAAGCTTATCAGTAATATCTTACCTCAGGTACAGTTTTCACAATTTTTTAACTACCTAACTAGAAATTGAATAATTTGCATTACTGCAAACTACTTACCTTGACAGTCTTTTCAAAGTGGTTAAAGTCTGTTTGAAACTCAATAGAGAACGTGACGTTTAGCTTTGGTGTACTTTTGATTAGGCTCAATAGTTGTGAACCAACTACTCTTCGAAGAGCTAGAATCTCGACTGCATCTCCATGCTCTAATAGTCTTGAGGTAAAACGACAAGCATCTTCTATTTTCTCAACAGTTTTCTCAACGCTGGAAAAAGAGCAATTTCCATAACTTTTATTAACTCAATTATACATATCTGCAGCAAATCAATTGGTTGAAAAAATATAGGCATGATTTCCACAGAATTTTATGATGAATCCGAAGGGGAAACAACGGAAAGACAATATCATTCTATAGAAAATAAATTTTGAATGAAGGATTTTCTTCACCTATGGAAAGTATCCATTATCTTGAGCTCACGTTCGGAATGTAGTTGTTCAAGTGTGTCTAGAGCATTTTCCCGGCATTTTTCGAGAACTGCCTTGTAACTTTGAAAAGTCTCGTTAATTAAATCTTTGGCCTGGTCATGTTGAGCTTGCAACTCGCTAAGCGCATTGTCCAACTGAGACGAGGCCTGATCGCATTCTGCAATTCTAGATTTGCTTTCAGTCATCAAGTTACAGAGTTCCTCTTTCTGTCGCGGCTCTGCATCCGTCAGTCGCTCGTACTGGTGATCCGGAGCCTTGTGTTCAACCAGCAAGCACTCGTTGCATATTGGCTCCTGTCACACAGAATTTAACATTAAAATTAGTTACAAGTTACAGAACAAAATCATGAACTATTCAAAATGGTACATGAATTAGAAATTCAACTGTGAAAACCATATATTGTGTTCTGATACTTGAACTAAAATTGTCAATTCAATATGGATTACCGACGAGAATCAGTGCATTGAATGCTGGACCTCTTTCATCAATAATTGTGCTAGGTTTTTCTAAATAATCGTGATGTCTTTGTAGAATGATTGTAGTATTTCATTATATTTTGGATAGTTGTATTGTCAGTTAAAAAACTGCCAAGACATAGTAGTTTTCGTTACTAGAGTATAAAACACGGTTTTACACGCCAAGTGCCTGACATGATCGCACAAAGGTGTAAATCGTTACGCTCGTGATGCATACAATCTTTTTTGTCCTACCAGCCGTAAAATTGAAAAAGATTGTAAAAAAAATACAAAAAAAAAAAAAAAGACAGGATGAAGAAGGTCGCGTACATGGGCACGGAAGGGCAAAGCCCAAGTGGGGGTGAGCAGCCCCTCCTTAAGAACAATAATACTTTATTGTTAAAAAATATATTTATTCATATTTATTAAATGTAATGATAATATAAATTTTTTGATTCATCACAGAAAGGTTTGTAACTGAATGAAAATATGAACTGGGTTCAATTATGTGATTTACAAATGTAAATTTAAATCAAACAACCTTTATCAATCAATTGTTAATTTTTGAATTTTCAAACTCAAAATGAAAGTGAAAATTGTTAATTATGCCTTCCGAAGCTTGACCTGTATTTTATCCCGATGTTGATTTTTCCTCTTACATACTTTTTCAACTTAAACGTACAGGTGTGTAAGCGGGATTTTAGACCCACAAAACGGACCGTAAAATCCCATTTTATCCCTACATGGGGCAAAAAAATGTAACAGGTCAACAGATTGTAATTTTTTTTTCCTATCATTTCATTCTGTGTACAGACGTTTGAATAAATATTAATCAAATTGGTAATATTTTCGTAGGTATTAAACATTAGTGGACTAAAAATTGCAATTTGATAAACTGATTTTTATCTCCTGATGATTTGATCGAACATTGTTCTCTATGTAAGCTTTTAATTTCAATTTTTACCAGGCAACTGTTTTTTGTTGGGTCGCTTTTATCAACATTATCTCTAGCTACGTAAAGTAGACAATAATCAATCTTTAAGGTGACTAGTGAAAGATGTTTGATCTTTAAATCATCAAGAGATAAAAATCAACTTATCAAATTGCAATTTTTAATTCACTAATGTTTAGTGCGTACATTTCAAATGTTAATTTTTCACAATTTGTTACCTATGTCTTTTTAAGAAAAAAAAATATGATATTAGTTTCTCTGTTAGTGTCAGAAAGTCTGGATAAAATACGTGCTACATTTAATTGTACACAAAATTTCAGAATGTGGTTGCCACAAATGTCGAAGTCATTTAAATGAAAAAGTTAGAAAAAAATTAGGAGAGAATTTATTATATTTATTATGAAATGCAAACGTATTTCAATTTGTTTTGATAGCATAGACAAGTGGGTAGGAAAAATGTTGAAACCAAATACTAAAAAAAAAAACTTCAGATTATTATGTTTAAAGTTTGGAAATTGACTCTGATGCTAATTCTTTGGGATGCGAATTATATGAATATCGAAAATTAAGTTAATCAATGGCATTCGGTACTTCAGTTTGCATTCATTTCTTCTAAAAATAACATAATTGAATCAAGTCTTGGATTTCTTGAGCTTCTAAAAGTGCAGATATTGATTCAAATAGATTTGCAGCAAGAAATATTACTCGTGTTTGTGTTATTTAGTATGAGATTCATTTTATTCATTATTCACGAAACGATTTGCATGTTGTTTGTATTTGTGTCGGCGAGTCAATTTTGTAGTTTATGACGTTTGCTGTACTTTTGTGAATTTGCAGTATACGAATACAACAGATGCCTCAGAATTGTATAACAAATATGTACCACGTCACGAGTTCTTTACATTTTCTTAATTTCACTAGCAGCAGCAAGTAGCGAGATTAGTTATGGGAGCGACGTAACAAACAATTAAGATAATTCATAAATAAAGATTCCAATTCATAAATATGATATCTTATAACTCGATGGAAATTGTCAATCCTCCTGCTCTTTTCAGATAAGCTATTGATGACTACTGTCTAAATTGCAAGCATCACGAGTGACACAGATTGTTATGCGCTTAAAATACATTGTAAAATGACGCAAAGTACTAACCTGACACGTGTAGCAGTAAAATTTCATATTTTCGGCAGGATGAGACTCACAAAAAATAGGTTTATGTATAGGTATAGCTTCATTGGATTGTTTAAGCTCTTCAAAAGCGATGACCTTGTGACTTTCAAAGCACCTCATAAATTGGTGAGCAGTATTACAGTTCGGGCAAAGAAAATTGGCGCAATCGGAGCATCGCGCGACCGCGCTTTCCTTAGTTTTGCACGACGTGCACAACACGGCCATGTTCTCAATGGCGGACATATCCAATATATTGGTAAGAACGTAGTCGCACATGAGTGACCCAGCACCCTTAGGTCCAACCCTAGTTTCCTGTTTGCACTGAGGACAGCTCAGAACTGAACCAACTTTGGAGTCCCCGGCTTCGTCCATCAAAAGCTTATCCAAACAAGCTTCACAGAACACATGTAAACAGCCCAGGACTCTAGGAGAGCACAATTTTCCCTCGCAGAGACTACATGCCTGGTCCCTAGTGTCTTCGGCTCCGCAGGTGATCTCCTCTAGAGCGTCTCCAGGACTTCCCGCAGCATAAGTTCCATTCCTGTCGCCAAAAATGTCGCTTCCGTCGGTTTCCTCCATCCCTAAGGACCCTCCGGTGGTCGGAAGCTGAGCTGTTCCGGAGGGAACAGCGATAGCGGAGGATGCCATTAGTCGATGATATTATAAGTCTATGATAATTTTTTTATTTCCTTCTTTTTCTTCAAACTTTTTTTGCACTACTTTTATGTAAATTGTTTGCTCTTTATGCATAAAGTATCGAGGGTCGCAGAATAGGCCAGTTAAAGTTTGCTCTTGTTGGAATTAAGAGAGGACCTGAAAAAAGCAAAAAAAAAAACGAATAATGGGAAAAAAAACATAAATTAATAATGCGGAAATAAACTTTTTTTCTTGTTCGATTATCCACGCTATACCAGAATACGTTTGATTGAGCCCGTAATAGCGTTGATCGATACTTGGTTGACGAGAGACGCCGAGATTCAAGGGAAGCGTATATTTTTTCATACAAATAAACGCATTAATATGCGATCGTGCCGCGATTACAATGCGGAGATGAAAAAAATGTTGCGCCTGCCGTTCCGATGACCAGAACGGACATCGTGTCGACGGATATTTCAGCTCAGAAGTTAACGCGATACGTGGTACTCCGTAATTTGAGTAATTCAACGTGCTACGAACCTTATGTTTGAATGCTTTTCATATTTACATCACGCCTCTTGCACATTTCCAAATGCCCACCACTGCCATTTTGGATTTTAATTTTTAATACAATCAACTTTTCGACTTTCGTATACCAAGGATCCTGCGACCACCATTATTGAACGCGAGGAACACACTCCGAGTATTACCAGTATTTCTTGTTCTCCGTCCCGATTGGCCCCCTTCGTCCAACGACGCTCGACTATTGGCTCAGCGACGGATGGATGCCACCGGTACTCCGGGTTTCCGATGCGCTTGCCTACCTCGGACCGAGAACAACTAACGCTAATAGAGTCGGTAACACGTATGAGGAAACGACGGTCGATAAATTCAAATGTTATAAGCCGCTGCATGGCGTGCTTCGGCACGCGCCTACAACCTCTTCCGGCTTTTGCGCATTGCCGCGAGCCCCGTTTGCTCGACAAAGATGTATCGAATAAAAGGTCACGATCACTGGATTCGATGAGCTTTCATGCCCCCACACATGTCTTCCTGTCCTTGTAACACATATCCTATGTATACATACATGTCGATACATACATCTTACGCTATCCGCAATTCCGCATTCAGGCGATTTAGGTTGAACCCGTGGGAAAGGGTAGAGAAAAAAAATCAATCGCTTTGTAATCTCAATTGCCTGTCACGTATTTCTCGAGTGTGACACGATATCGAAATCTCAATTAAATATTTGGTACGAATACAATCAGTGAAGATACATAAATCATGATCTTTCACGATTTACTGAGGCAAATGAAGTCCGGATGAATTCTACCCTAGTTTTGCTGTGAATTTATTACCTGTTGCCCTAGTTCCTTATAATACGATACATACTGCAGTAACTCGTACCTATGTATGGTAGGGTGGTCCTCATTTAGAATGTTGACGAATTTATTCTGGATCACCCCACCAAATAAACTATAAATAATTCAAAAACAATTCACAATTTTTTCCAAATTTTTATATCAACTGTAACCCGTGCCTGTAAGAGGAAGGATTTCCCAATTTAAAATACACGCATTTCGGACACGTTCTTAGTATATATTTTACTGTAAGAGTAATAATGTTCGAAAAAATCCATGAATGTGAGGTTCTAGTGAGCATTAGTGCTACTATCTGAGAAAAAATTCACATCATCATACCAGGTTATATAGACAATTGCATTTCTTATAAATAAAAAGAAAAAGTCAAATTTCTAGGGTGTGCAAATCGTCGAGATTGGTTGGTATGATGATGTAAATTTTTTCTCATATAGCAGTACTAATACTCACTAAATCTTTGCAATTACAGATTGATTCGAACATCGTCACTCTTACAATAAAATATATGCTGAGAATGTATTTGAAACAGGTGTATTTTGAATGGTGATATCCATCCATTTACAGGCACGGCTTAGAATTGATATAAAAATCTGAAAGAATTATGAAATTGTTTTGGAATTATTTATAGTTGATTTGGGGGGTGATGCGAAAAAAAATCATCAACATCCTAAGTAAGGATCACCCTAATGTATGGATATACCTTTATTTACACTGCAGCATCGTTATATCACGACGTGATGGCTGTTTTCCGAGTATTTGATTTCAGACCTTTAGTACCGATGACGATTGACGCTGTAGTATCCAGACATGATACGAATATCCCTTGCGTGAAAAATAGTATAAAAATTCTACATTCAGAGCTCCATATCGGGTGTGATGATCGTAAAATGGTCACGACTAGTTTATATTTTCCGCAAGCACCGCATTAGGAAAAACTTGTAATATCGACCTAAGCGTGCTGTACGATTGACGCCGCGATGTTGAAATTAAACATCCATGATAGCTGTTGCGTAGGAAATTTATGATGTCTAATATAGTACAAGTTAAACGTATGCAGCTTGATTCGCTAATTAAGTGACATTTAGCATTACTGCATGAACAGGGCGAATAATTATGAGCTTGCGCACAACGACGAAGGTAAAGCGAAATAAAGCAGAGCCGGTGTGCAGCCGGGGTTGTGTAGGCGCGGCTGGAAATCGCTCCTGATCATTAAGCTCAGGGGTAATTTGAGCAGAGCCGAATCGAGGCCAACAGTTTCCACAGTTGATCCAGTCCGACGACTGGCTAACGCCTCTGCAATCACTCGTCTTAAGTACGACTCCTGAAGATACGATTTTGCGATTTCCTATAAAAATATATTATCACTGCTAGATATCCCAGTCTGCAATCACTGAACCCCTGATGCAAAGGCATGCGCGTTATCGAAGAAATCGGAATTAATGGATTGGGGCGCGCAGGTACATATAATATACCCTTAGCATGCTTAGTTATATTATAATACTGATTTTACGGATTTTAGATTTTACCGCTTTTACCAATACATCGCCGGCGCTCTTTAACACTTGATTAAAACTCAAATTATATATACAAATAATCAAACCAACCTTTCAATTCAGAACTTACTCGATCCCAGTTGTGTTTTTAAATATGAGTAATGTATTACATATAATATAACGTAGCTGGAATTAATTTTATTCATATGAGAAAAAAAGAGGATATAAAAATATTGGTACACATACTCAAGGATCTCATTGACCTCATTGAATTTTTGTCACGATGATATCGTGAGAATATTAGAAGAAAGAAGTAAACAACAAATATTATTATCAGCAATTAATATATAGTACCGGATCAGTGTATTATGCTACCAATTATAAAACTTTCTGGTAATAAATGTTCATTCAAATTGATACCCACACTGCAACAAGCTGTGAAAAAAACGAATACACTTCAGTGTATTCTTGCCTCATGATATTGATTCAAATTCCTTCTTTTTGTGCAGATATTTATGCGTTACTCGCTATGCCTGGCATTAGTGAGCTTTCCGCTCGCTATGCAAGAGGAGACGACGGTATCGAATGGATCGACGAACTGCCCTGCGGAATGCATCTGCCTATCACCAACCCAGGTAATGATGACAAATAGTTGTGGAACATTTGATTATTGTACTTCGATGAATGCTAATGCTAGAGCAACGAATAATTTCAAAATGAGAATCTATTTTTAACTTGAACTGAAATTTGGCAGGTGCTTTGCAACACAGGCGGCTTGGTGGAAATCCCTACGCTTCAATTACCGCCAACAGTCGAGGATCTTTCTCTTACCAAGAATGATTTTCCAATAATAAAAAGTGACGCTTTTTCTGGGCTTCGAGGTTTGCGTAAGCTGAGCTTGGATGGAAATAATATCTCTTCGATAAAGCCCTTTGCTTTTCGTGGTCTGAATAAGATGCGAGAACTGTCCATTCAGCACACCCCATTAGGATTTATAGGTCAATTTTCTTTTGCCGCCCTGCAAAATGTCACACTTTTATTTTTAGCTCACAACAAGATAAAGTATATCGAAGGATATTCCTTTGCTGGGACTTCCAACATTAAATTAATTCTATTGAGTAATAATCCGCTGCACTCTATTCAGAGCAATGCGTTTTCTGGCCTCACTAACGTCGATCATTTAATTTTTCCGTCTGGTATTCGAGTCATTGAACCCGATGCGTTCAGCGGATTGCAACACGTTGGTTTACTCAAATTAACTTTTATGGATTTATCCAGTTTAATGCCGTTCACGTTCAGAGGGCTGAGCTTTGTTCATGTAATTAACATTCAGGAGAGTGATCTTGGCGTCGTAAGGAAAGATGCGTTCTCTGGGCTGAGTCATGTAAATAATCTCAATATTTTGAAAAACAAAATCGATGTTATCGAACAGCTTTATTTAACATCTGATCTCGCTATCAATGTATTGAGATTCCATGGTAACCACATTTTAGAAGCACCTCGAACAGGTGACACTTTGTTGGACATTAATACTATAAGCGCGATCGACAATCACTTTCCATGCGATTGCCAGATACACGATATTCTGGAAAGTGATTTTGCCACCAATTCTACCACTGAATTCCAGAAACACAATTATTGCATTTCCCCAATTGAGTACAATGGTAAGTTAATGAGTTTCGTTGATTCAGAAATCATTGCAAAATGCCACGACAAAGTAGTTAAAGGTAATTTAGATTCTGGGGCGGAATTTACATTATCAATATCGATACCATTCCAAATTACGACGATACTAGCATTTACTACATTTTTATAGAAAGTTACTTTCTATGCTTCAGCAATCCGCTTTTTAAGCTAACCTTATCAAAGTTCACATTTTCTAAGAAAAAAAAAAGAAGACTTTAAGTATAGAAATATTGAAATTTCTTGCAGATATGTATAAGCTAGGAATTTATCCAATGTCCAGAAAGTAAATGAAATTAATTGTGATAGTATTGTACCCTTTTAGACAGAGCTGAAAATCAGTCAAAATATTGGCAGTCCACTTGCCAACTAGATATAAATTTTGGCACTGTCCATTCCTAAGTAAACTTACTAAAGATATAAAATAAGTTATCTTACAAATTTGTAACGATTATTTAAGACTGGCGAGAACTTAACTAACGATAAGTGTGAGCTTCAATAATTGGTAATGATTAAATATTTTTAATACCCATTTTAATTCATTCATATTTCTCAAAAGCATTGCAATCACAGCGATCGCTTACAATTACTCCATACAGCGAAATTCGAGGTATTCCAAAAAATGTAGTCAATCGACCAGCACAAATTGCATATTGTGGTGATTGAAATTGTGCCAAATTGTAAATAAATGTTTTCATCAGAACTTGGTACAATTACCAGAGTCATATCAGGTAGAAAGCTTAGTTGCAAGACTATAAGTTAACCCTTTCCGTGCTTCTTGAGAAAACTGTCTGCTTTCAATCAGAATAATCATTGACAAATATGTGTTTACGTGTACATTGTTCATGCAATTTGCAACAATTCTGGTTACATAAAAAGGTGTACTAAAAGTAGTATAAGATAAAGTAGTAACTGTCATATTCTCTTCTGACATAGTAAGATATAAGTTTAAGAAATAAGTCAATTAAAGTTCAAACTCATTATGTACTAATAAACTCAATTTAATTTCCACTCAGTAATCGGAAATCAAAGGAATATCATCAATACATAATGTTCTAGCGTGTCACAGTGTTATTGCAGTTTAGCTATTTTTATGCCAAAATATATAGTACTGCACTTTGATCATTATTATTGGTAATTTTTGGGGAAAAGTATTGTGGAAATTGAATGATATATGTGAGTGCTCAATAACTATTCTTAACTATGAAAAGTTCTTCATTTTTACGATAACCTCTGATGAAGAGTTTTGTTTGATTACCGTTGTTTTACGTGTTATTAATTTTTTGTATATATTATGAGTCTATTACCAATAACTATAATGAATATCCTGTATCCATATCTATGTAAAGCATATACCATGTCGTTTATTCGTTTCTAGTATCAACCACGGAGATACTGATACAAGCTCAAGTTATAAATCGCGTAATTACCGAATAACAATCATTGCTCATAGTTAAGTCATTCTACCTCGATTTAATTCACGTTGTCTTTAATCGAGTTCAAATTTCATACAGGCAGAAGTGATTTCTCAATTTCGAATTATAGTTGCACGTTAAATCAGTGCTTATCTAAAAAGTTAATGTGAACGTATATTCTGTGAATGAATTTTTTTTAAACTCATGGTAAAAAGTGTCAAATTACTGGTTGCCTGCTTACGTTGGTACGAGTCGTCTACCGTTTGATTAAGCATTGTATTTTATTGAATATTAACAAGTGTAATTTTCATTTATACGACTTTACAATGTAGTTCTTGATAAATAAAATAATTGCAACTGTAGCTCATTGACCACAGGGAAATTTCAATTTACTATACATACCCTATACAAAACGCGTTGGTTAGAAATCCTCTGATGTAAATAAGCATAGAAGAATTTTATATAGGTACTAACACTGTATTGTATTTTGTAATTTACATTCACTAATGATCAATGACTCAATTCTAAGCAAATTGAATTGGAATCGTTTTAGGTGGATCTGGTGTTGGGAATTCTCCAATTTCGGGCTTGTAGTACGGATATGCTACATAAGGCTTCACTTCCCAAGGTACTTGATCTTCCATTTCAGTAGGTGTTATTCCAAGGTCTTCTAAATCTGGTAAACCCTGGATTAGTTTGTCACTAGTATGTTCCTGAAAGTGACGATTAGTCATTTTTGTGAAAAGGAATAACTAAATTATCGGAGCGTTGATGATAGATAGAAATCTGTCAATAATCCAAGTTTATACCCACTATTTCTATTTGCTCCCAATGCAAGTTTCCGAACGGGTAACTAGGACTGAGAAGTTCATTAGCGTATATTCTGGCCATGAAAAATGGGTCATAACGCAAATCGTATCTGGAATATCCCCATGATTTATCTTTTCTCATTACTGCAAACATCCAATCAAGCAGTTCCGATAGTTGATACCGCTTTGGTCTGAAAGGTTAAAAGATATAGTTCATGTAATCAATTCCATTTTTGAATTCTGTGCGTTTTCACAATGATTAACATACCCAACAAATTGATAAGTTTTTCCAACAGAATTAGGATCTCTAATTGCCGCTACTATACCAGCTGCAACATCAGATACCGCAACTGGTTGTTTTTCAGTCGCTTCTCCTTTCTTCCACAGAGGTAATGATCTGTAATAAAGGTTTCACAGTAGATAATTAAATGTATAATTATTTAGAGAATACAAAAACAGATTATATCCACCCAGATTAGTTGTAAGGTAGCCCATACAAATAATTTCACCTCAAGCATGATCTCAGAGGATGAATATAATATTTGATGAAACGATCTTCTTGTCCATAAACAGCCGAAGGTCGGATAATGGTAGCTCCAGGAAATTCTTCTTTGACGGCAAGTTCACCTTCTGCCTTCGACTTGTGAAATCGAGAACCCCGACTCAGTACGATAGGCTAGCGAATGATAGAAATAAAAGTCTTTTTGCAAGAAATGAAACAGAAAGACAGAAATAACTGGTAGCGGAGAGTAAAATTAAGGTATACCGTAGGATTTAAACTGGCATTCAGAGCAGACAGGTGAATGAAACGCTCAACACCCGCCTCTTTGGCAAGCCGTGCAAGTCGCCTGGCTCCTTCCACATTTACGTCATCATATTTGAAGTTTTTCATTTCCCACTCACGACCAATTAAATTAATCACAACATTCGAATACTTAATACATTTCCGTATAGAATCTTCATCACGCAGATGAAATGGGTGAAACAAGACTTGGCCTAAGTCGCCCGTAACTTTTAGTCGCTTGACATCATATTCATCTCCGCGATAAGGAAGAATCATCTACAAAGTGATAGAGATGAGAACTAAATCCATGGAAATTTGTTTCAGCGATAGAGTATCTTTATTTTCTAGATAAACAAATGGAACAGCACTTGTGTCGGGCAAACTTGTACCTGGGTGCCTATCTTTCCAAGCTTATTGCAGACATAACGACCGAGGAATCCTGTGCAGCCAAAGACTGTGCAGACGATGCCATTGAACGAGCTGCGCCCTCCGGTACCGCGTTTGAAAGAAGCTGGATTGTCATTTTTTATCAACCTTGGAGAATCAGAGTAGCAGCAAATCTGTACAGCGACGCTGGTAGAGCGTACCGTTTGTCGTTCTGTGCAAATAACAGTAATAGTTGTTCAGTCGATATGGACAACAAAATTGTTATTAGTTATGTAATTGAGCAGCATTCTAGCTGGTTGGTAACTGAAGAAAGGCGCATGGTGAGAAACAGAGCGAAAAAAAGTAAAGGTTCGTATGGCCCGGTGCAGAATTTAATCGTAATGTTGTTATTGCAAACCTTACTTGCGATTCGAAAACTACTTTTTGGTATCAAAGCAGCCATCGTTCACTTTTTGAGGTTGGAAGATAATCCAACCGGTGAATGCGTAAGCAATAGATTAACTCACAGATGCGTGTTCACGGCAAATCTCGAATCAGAATATCCACTCTACGCCACCTGGTGGCACGAGCTCTGATCTCTGCGATGCAAAGCTCTGTAGACTTTCTGTCGTGTGATCCGTATCTATGCTCACGTCAATGTCGCCGTTCTGTTGTTTAGGCAGGTTATAAGTTGACCAACGATGAGGTCTAAAAATTAAACATTTAAAGGGAAAAAAGGAATAATCTCTTTTCTCTCAAGCAATTATTCTTCAGAAACAACAAACAAAAGTGTTGTACCCAAAGATAAAAGTCTACCCTGCATTCGGTAAATAACTATTTTATCATTTATCATGTTTCTACTTCAAATTCAAAATGTCAAGATTCGTATTATTCGCAAATCGTGGCTTGACAAGCGCTCGTCAGTTGATCACGTGATTCATCAGTGGAACTGATTTCTGTTATATTCACTTGCAAATGGTGAGTTCGTAGTTGTGATTAGAGATCCTCGGTTGCGACTTGTTCCGAACGGGGTTATTATTGCCGGGTATCACGAAAAGACGAGATAAGAGAGAGCTAATTGGCATCCAACCGTTGCAGTGTCCCAGCATTTTGCTGCCCGTGAAAATCTAGCCTTACTATTACGTCAGGCGTCAAACAATCACTTTTAAAGTTGTGCATTAGTCAGTTCTGCTGTGGCAGCAGGTCCGGCAGCTTGAACATGCGTTTCAATGCCCGGCTTATAACGCATTCGGCAGTGTATGTTCGTTCCTAAGGCCTATAATTACATGATTCAGTCGTTTAGTGCCAAGTTTTTTTACAAAGGAGTGTGTCTCAAGGTCAATTGTTTGTTTCGGCACCGCATGTGACAAACGCTGGTGATGTATTTCCGGGACTGAAGACTCTGAAGACGGGTAGTATTTGGCAGTTATTTCTGGAGCGTCGACGCGTGAGTTACGTACGTACTTCTTGTCATCAGAGATTCGATCACTTGATTTTGAAGATCTTGCGTGGATGTAATAATTATTGCCTGATCGATTTATTTAATTGTATATGATACGTGATTGAATATGTTTAACATGGCGTGTGACGTTAAGTGCTGAACAACAAGTGAGTTATATCTCGTGATTCTGTGCAAATTGTTTCGAAATTACTGTGCACTTGTTTTTCTACCCAGCGAAACCCTCGATGTCGATTGGAATATAAGTGCGAGTGACATTGAGGGCGTATCTTAATCATTCACCGTGTTTAGTGCTAGAAGTTAATGTGAGTTCGATGACTAACCATCACAAAACCTAATCAATGTACGTTCCGCCAAATTTCTCGTTATATTCGATGAATTTTTTCTGCTTTTAATCAATGTTTCGCGGCATTCGTTTCGCGGAATAATAAATTACTGCAATACGACATTTGCGACAAGTGCGTGTGCAGTGTTACAGTGAAAAGAAGACTTCCTCTCGGAATGCAACTGCAGTTGCAGCGGAGGGAGGCGGGTCAACATCCTGTAGGCGTTGGGCGATCGGTGAGCTTCGCATGCGTTTTGTACCTCGACACTCTTTCAGTTCACGAAATGGTCTACTATTGGCAAAGCGAGTATTGTAATACTTACATCTGCCCCTTCCGTATTTACTGTCTTGTGGCGAGGCAGCAATGATACGAAAACACGATGATGTGTCTACATTTATAGCTCAGGGATTAGTAAAGTCGTTATATGTACATGCATGCCTAATATACCTTGCCGTAGTACATTTCGCATTTAGAAATTTAATGTATGTATATCGTACTCATGCATGCGTCATATACCGTTACACATGCATATACTCACCTGTTTGCGCCTGAAAACGTCACGTCGAAGAAGATTGCCGGCCACCACACCACCGAACACATTTCTTACTGTGTCCTTTCCTTTCGTCTATTTGTAGAATCAATTATTTCAACTTTCTCAACTGTTAAAAGTTGTAAAATATACTTTGAACACTGTTATTTATTTATACATGTATATATATTTATTGACTATTATGAAGAGAGATTCCTTCATTTGGTATTGTCACGTGAAATTTGAATGTTCCAATAATTAATCAATGCCTCGAGAATTATCTGATTTGTTCTGAACGGAGGCAGTGAGTCGAAAAGATTCTGTTCATATCGGTGATTTAAATACCCGGAATGATCTTCATTATTGGGACAAGTCCTTCAGAATTCATTTTGCGGTTACCGTATCTACAAATCTTTGTTAAATGAACACTTGTGATATCAATTAGATATATGTGTAAAATACTTATGAATATTAATTTGTATATGTTTATTGCGGCTTTTACGCGTCTCTGTGCATAGTCGGTCATTGGTTATGCATTTTCTCGTTATCGTTTTGAAAGTCCGATATTTACCTTTGAGGTTTAACCCCGATATTAGCGCGCGGACTTGCTACTCCACGGTTCTGATGATGAGACTAGCTTATACCGTGGAAATTCAGTGCCGTAATGAAATCGAAACTTGGTGAATTTGTTGACGATGTTGCTGCACAGAATATTTCTTGCGATTAAAAAACTATGGTGAAGTATTATTCTACGTCATATTTTCAAAGATGTCTTTTAGCCCTGCAACTGTCGGAAGTGATTTTTGTATGTACACCAAAATGTGACTGAACGACAGAAAATTCAGTGAGCTTCAAGATTACGAACACGTGCAATTTTGTGTGAAGAATTTTATGTAAGTGTGTACATTATGAAAAATATTTTTCATCAAAAATCGCATTGCTATGCCAACTTATTTTAGTAACATATTGCATTTCATTATACACGTACCGGAACAATAATAACGATTTGTAGCTAATCTTCATTTCCCAGTAAAAACAGTCAATCGAATAGCCAGCTTGTTAAAAATTAATAAATAATACTTTATTATTCACACCGTTAAGGAACACTTTCATCTCTAGCCGTTCGAATTAAAATCCGTCGACCGTTACTTAATCGTAAACGTCCTGGGAAAAAATCCCACTATGAGTTGAGATGTTTGCAATACAAGGCGTTTGTGAGTTTTATAAAGTGAAACTTCAAACATACATTAGAATCAAAAAGGTCATTATATTTTTGAACTATCAATTCGCTTCCTTTTTACAGAATAAAATTTCACTTAGTCTATGATTCAAAAAAAAATATTCACGTAGGTAGGAAGGTAGGTTTAATGCTTAGATGATGTACGTGATACGTTGCAATTCAAGGCTTATTAGTTTAGCTCCGCTCACTTATGGAATTAACTTCCATTGCACAATGTATCGTCCGAAAGTTTGTGTAACGCAATTTTTTGCACAATATATATGTCAATCCTTATTCGAAATCAGGCAGTTCGACCCGTTGCTAACAACTGAAAAACTGATCCGTCATGCGTTTGCAGATTTATCATCAAATGTACAAACAAGTCAGCGATTTCGCTCATCAATTGCTCATAATTTCACTCATCCATCTCTTCTAGGCGCGGTTTGCAACTCCCGTTTGATCGAGTCTTCGTGAAAATCAGACTTTTTGAATAAACGAAAGAAATGAAAAATAATGAAACCATTACTTCTTCGGTATTATTACGCAAATCCACTTGTACAGTTTTCGGAAACTGATGGAAGTACCATTGTGTCTTCGATATCAACATTGCATGTATCCTTTTCCACGACTGCTTTGCTCGTGTTCGTTATATCTTCTGAAATTTCCTCAACATTTGCCGAATCTGCTTCATTTCTAATCACCACCGTCTGACTAGATTCGCAGGAATATTCGGCAGTGTGGGGGGTAAATCGTTTCAAGCTTATCGGCTGTGAGTCTGGGACGATTTTTTCCATTTCAAACCTCCTGTGTATCCCCTGACGGTTTGTGCTCGTTGGATGGCCGGAGTCGCTGTCGAGTGATATATCTTTCGAGCAACACTGAGACAGGCTGCAATTTTCACCTCGACATTTGATCAGACAGTCGATCTTCTTCACCTCTGGTTTCACCTGAAATTTTGATTCACGTATTATGCCGATGTCGAAAAGAATCAGATTGAAGTTGGTAACGCTATTGTAACAATGCATTTTTAGAGGCAATAAACTCGTCAATACGCAACTTTGGAATACAGCAATGATAAAACTATTTTGCAAATTCAACTAGTTGAAGGATATACCGAAGTTGAAAGTCGGTTATTTTTATTTCAATGTTTCGGAATCGTCTTGGAGAACATGAGGATGTTATAATGTTATAAAAATATGATTATGTTAATAGATTTTTTACTTTTTGAAATTCCGGTTGAATTGTAACCTGCGTTATTCCCATTTCTACGAAAAATTCGGTCACTTCGTGTCTGATACATGCGTACATCTGTAAAATCAAAGATTCGATATTTAAATTAAATCATATTAAACTTTCGTCAAATTATGAAAGCTTATCAGTCATTCCCAATGCGAATATAAAATCTGGGGACGTTTTCATTGTAAGTAATGTAACTTGCCGTTGGATCGATGAATATTATGTGGGCCGTAGATATTATTTTATCACCCGTCAACTGCCATACGTGTAAATCATGGACGTTCACTATCCCGGGAAAAGCTTCTAGCAGTTCCTTCTTCAGCGATTTTATGTCAATGTGATTTGGTATTGTTTGCAACAAAATCAGGCCGGATGCCTTCACTGTGGAAATAAGAAAAAGAAAAACACACGATCGTTGAGTGCCCTAAAAAATCTGTGAGAAAATAGGAAGAAGAAGAAAAAATGTTGAATTCAAGGGGCGCTTCACCGGAGTAAAAATTAATACCACGATGACTTACATTTTGTAGAGGGATTATAAATTATACTTCGATTACGCGACTTATCATGATTGCTAAAATTTCACGTCATTTCTTAAGATTACGAAGAGATTACTGTAATCCTAAACAAGTTCTCATGACTATCAATGATTGCCTTGATGACCACTAATGCAGAATTTTATTTTAATATCACTGATTTCAGAGTGATTTCGAATGATATCGACGCCTCAATCGCTTCGGTGAAACACCCCTCGGTTAAATTTCGCATCGATTACCTAGGTATACTCACTGTACGGATAGCTGAGAAATAAAAGAGAGGTCGACGACACGATGGCGATTATCGGATCTATAAATTTGCCCACGTAGGGATCCGTGTAGTAGACGGCTAGCGAGTCGATCATAACGAAAACGCAGCCAAGCACGTCTCTAAAAATACCCCGGAATCCTGGTCTTCCTGGGAACCTGATTGCCGTTGTACAGTTTCGCGTTTCAGACGAAGCTAATCGCTGCTCGCCCGCCGGAATGGAAGCTGGGGCGATTTTTCTGCAAAAATTTCCGCACGCGGTTTATCGAAACGATCGTTTTCTATCATCGACACACAGATTGGGGACTCGGGTTTGACGATTGCCTACTTTTTCATTATCACATCGCCGTTCTTCGTGACCTGAAGCGAACTTCCGTGGTAAAACGTGTATCCACCGATCATGATGTAGCAAAATGCATTCAGCAGAATTCCCACCGCTCCGATGCCGAATACCGTAAGTGGCTGGTGCAGAGCGTCCAAGTGATCGATGTGCAACAAAGTTTGAACAGACTCGACCAGCTCCGAGAAGCAAAACGAGCCCAGGCACACGCAGCAGACGAGCATTGTCAGGATGTTTATCCTCGCCCAGCCGAAAGTGTTCTTCAGTCTTTGCTCCGATCGCGATTCATGCTGAATTATTTGCAAAAAGTTGAAACACGCCGAGTACCTTGTTCGACGTATCCGGCGTATATCCTTAAAAACAATATCACACTCACCTTCACTTTCGCCGACAACGACGGCACTGAACCGGTAGAATTTTCCCCCGAGATAGCGACCGCCGAATTTTCTTCCTCGTCGTTGCTGTTCTCGCGATTGCTGTACTATATAAAAATGCGTCTCGAATGAAACTATTTTTACAATTAATTCGACACTAGCCATTTCCGGGTAACTCGAATCAATCGATACGTTTAAAATATGTATTAATAACACATTGCTCGGCTTACTTTTATCGACGCGATGCAGCCGATTAGCGCGATGATGTTGCATAGCATGTAATAGGTGTTCACAAGAAGTGTCAATCCGTGGGTGAAATGGCTCACGATTAACTCGACGATCACGAAGGCCGTCGTGAAGAATAATACCAGGTAGATTTGCACAGGTTGCAGCTTTCGGAACCACTCCTTCACCGCCATCGTTATTCTGTGATGATTCTACAGATAAAATAACAAATAAAAATGTAAATCAATTGCAAAAATCGAAGATCAAATAGCCGGTCAAACGAGTTGATGAAGATCAAATGAGACGACGCTCTGCGAATGATTAAAGAGTTCGACGTTAGTTTGAAAAATTCGCGCTTCGAACACAGCTGATTACTTCTATCAGCCAACTATACCGTAACTTATTCATCATACATATGCGTGTTAAAGAGAGGATATTTTCTCTCTCAGTATAGGCAGGTGGGGATTTCAAGGCGCCAAGATTTTCTAATAATACAACACATCGTTGTTATAAATTTGTGTTGTCTTACGAGCACGTGGGTGTTTCTACACTCCCCACTCTCTAACTCCGGATTGAAATAGAGACAATGACACGCATTTGCCACGTGTGTCAAATCATCGTATCAACGCGTTATCCCCGGATTTTTTCTTGCTAAATACTCTCAAATTTCGAACCTTTTCGAATAATCGCGTAATTCTCGGGCGTAATAATATTGCATGTTCGAGTCTGTTACATATATTCATTTTCTTTCCTCTCGGAGACAGATTTCTAGTAAGCTGAAGCTTTTATGCGTAATAGGTATATCACTTATACTCTCTCTGTACTATTTATATTATACGTATATTTTATATACAGGTATATACAGACGTCTTCTGGAATGCATGTAAATCGCGATATCATTTGCCAATCGTTGTCAATGCTAATTTTTCTATCAGTGGATACAACCGTCGTGATATGTAATTACGATGACAGTTATACGCTTGCGATAATCAACCGATTGGATTTACGGAACTGCCTGTATGTGAGGCATTCCACACCAAACCGATCGAATTAGTTAATCCAAGTAGACCAACCGATTAGTTTCAATTTTCTGTTTTAATTAAATTCGAAAGTAGGATAGGTACAATTTGTCGTCGAGAGTTGACGAGGTGGGCGTCGTTAAGTGTCGACTGTAACGATGAGCGTTTATATGAAATGTTAAAGCAGGCGATTCGCACGGTGAGTGAGAAAACGGTGCGAAAAACTGGTAGATGTACATTCAAAAGTACAAAAGTCGTGTGCGTGGGAAAGATGTCGCTTTCTCGAAGTTTTAACACGCAACGTGCAATATGTAAATGTACATGTGATGCGAAATAATTTATACTCGCATATTATGTATACATACGTGTGCGATTATATGTACAAGTGTATTGTATCGAACGAAACCGAAATTTTGTTTGTTCGAAAAACATTTATTATAAACGATACAGAAATACGTATGATAAAATGCATATTTTTAACGAGATCGAAGTTGGTAACCTTATCGTAACGAAACATTGGTAAAAAATCACTATTTTCATATTTTTACAATGATTTTGAAGGAACTAAGATCGCAAAATATAAGTATGTTTTCTTTTATTATGATTTACTAAAATTCGAACAGTTCCAAAATTTCGAAATAACGCTTTTTCTTCACCACGAATCGTTACGGTATGGTAACGTTACTAACTTCAACAGGGTTATTTTTACCTGCAAGAAATTAAAGGTGAAAAAAAAAACCATGCTCGACTGCACCCTCGAAGATCGATCAAACATCCCAACTACGCAATCGCTGCACATACCTATAATTACGAATTTTCTCTTTTCTCCGTGTTCAACACATACAATACAACTGCTTATCCAGCATATACCTACATATAATACATGGTTTTACATGGAAATATGCAACCATGAGTCGAATTATCGCCGCAAATGACGACCGCCGTGCACATTTCTGCAACTTACCGCAATTGTAATTTTCTTTCTCCGTCTTTCTACGATTACTTTCGCCATTCACAACAGAACTATTATCCTGGTCATGTAAGTATGATAATATTGACTCTAAGAATTATACCTCACGTGTTTCCGCTGTTGTTTCTTTGACTAATAAATCATCGCACGAGTCCAATGCTCCGCGATATTGACTCTGCGTGTGTGTGCGCGTGTCTTTTTTTCTCAAATTTTGGGTCAATTCTTACACGTTTCTTATATTCATCTTCTTCTTAACTCCGTTGTACCGAATGCAATTCATGTTTTTAACGCATTTGTATCGTTACAATTATATTTTCAATCGGCTAAAATTTCTCACCGATATTCTTTGTTAAACACGTAAATAATGAAAAACGACAGCTTCACGAATGTGAATGTCGTTGTATGTTAATATAATTAATTGGATCACAATTTACATTCCATATAAATATACCAACTTACCGCTAGATTATTCCACAGTCAAATTTTAATACGGTAATGGAGTTATGCGATTAATTGTTTGAAAAATCTTTCACTTCCGTTTGTCACTTTACTTTCACTATTATTTGTTGTTACGTTATTTTTTTATACTCGCGAAAAATTCAGAACATACTCGAACCTCGACGATGCAAATCCCTTGTGTTCGGTATTGCTTCTGTTAAACCGTTGTAAAAGTTGTCATCGTTCAAACCGATATTACCTCGAACTCGGCTATCTTTCGAGTATTGCCCCTCCCCCATCTCTCTCCCCCTCTCACTAACTACCACAATAGTAACTATCCGATGAATATTTTTTATGTATCATACGCTTTGCCCAATAATATAACCCTTTCAGTCGTAGTGGTGTATAAACATTCTTACCATCTATTTTATATCCATTTTTTTGGATATTTTGAGAACTGTGCAACATATTTCTTTGCTGGATTTTTTATATTTCTGATAGTATATTGATAGATTTTCAGTACACGAGAGCAATTGCTGTGAAATAATGTAAATTATTTTTTATAGAAACAAATTGATTGAAAAAATTCTTGAAAATTTAAGGAACAGTTCATTTCCGAGAAAGTTACTCTTCTACATATATACATGTTTTGCATCAATTATAAGTTTTCGAGGTCGCCGATTACGAATCTGAAAGCTGATTTTAGAAGTTCGGTATGGCGAATCCAATCAGCGACCCGAAAATCCTTGCATAGAGTTTTTTTACCGTATTCTATAAAATTTGAAATTTTCGTACGCCACATTGAATTCGCCGTTTTGAATTTTTGAAATCTGGTTTCAGATTCGTAATCAGCGACGCCAAAAACCATTGAATACTATCTTGTTTCAAAGGTGCACTCGGCACAACAATGCGTGACTCGAAGGAATAACGACAAACTGACAATAAGTCGCTGTTCCAGCTATTCCAGCGTTGTCTTTTCAAACAAACGAACTAACAAATCATTTCCTAAACGTCGTTTGATTAAATGACGCCTGCATCCTGCCGTATCTACGTTACACACAACTGCACATTAACTCGCATCCACCGCCGCTCGGGTTTAAAAGTTTAAACAATGATGTGTTACATACAAATAATGTGTAACGCGGATTTAAATAAAAATTATCGAAAATAATCGTGAACTTTTGAAGAATCGTTGGGTTTGCAAGCCATGAATCGTCTAAGCTGTTGCATATTTTGTGTACCATACACGGAAATATTTGTGCGTCACAGACCGCAACGAGGCGAAGAGGGTCCGAAGTACGAGACTTGATGTACCCTTATATACCCTAAGCTGAGAAAAACTGTTTACTTTAGTCAATAGTTGTATATCTATACAGACATAATGCAAATAACAAACACACGCATTCGATTAAGTACGCAGGGTACGTTACTGGTAGAAAAAAAAAAAGAAAAAAGTAAACCGTTCGATTCCATGCGCTCAGGCAGGAATTAGCTGGTTGCATCTTAACTACATCCGTAGCCAAAGGATGTCCGTTTTTCTAATTTGTGTAATATACGTACAATAATCGCGCAAGGACGTGTCCCAATTGATTATACATCGTGAACTTATTGATTGAAAATCACCAGTAAACTGATTACAATTATTATTTATCTTGAATTTATCCGAAGGTTATATTTTATTATATTGTACCTGATACAATCCGCTCTTCGATAATATCGCGGAATTTTTTGCTTCCGATTTCACGGTCATGACGGGCACAGTATCACAAACATGTTGTACATACGTGTATAATTTTATTATAATTTTCAAATCTTTCGGAAAATAATTGTGTAATAGCTGTTACATCCCGCAGTGCGACGCGTCATGTTCATTCATACAAGCTCATACTTCCAGTATCATATGTAGTTTAATAATTTCACCATCGTTACTGCAGACCCAACCACGTTTCTGTGCGTGTCTTTCTGCATGTATACCTATTCAGAGTTGAGCGTATGGCACCGTATTCGTACGAACAAAAGGACGGACGTGTTAACAAACCGAAAACCGTGAAGAATTATAACGCAGTAGGTACGTACGTGTTATGTCTGTTTTATTATACGAGTGCTATTGTCGAAAGCGTTATCAAAATTGTGGTCTTATTTGATCAAGAACCACAATTCCCGATCGTTTGATTCTTTGTTTGTTTATTAGACCTGTGCGGTAACGTGTTCGATTGAAAAGCCCGTTTCCGTGATATTATTCTATATGCGGTGTTGAAATAGTCGATGTATCACGTTGTACATCGAATTAAGTAAAATTACAAGTATTATAGAATGTAGCGATTACTATATCGGGAGCCGTATAATATGTCGAGAGGCAAACGTCGTCACATGCAGTGTACGATTATAATTGTAAAAACTTGAACTTGTTCTGGTTGTTAAACCCGGTATGATAACTCGCGGGTCAAAGGGCGAGGCGGCATTTTTCTACATGGGTTCCTTTGAACTTGAAACGATATTGTGTACAAATTCATCTAACAATGAGCTCATTATTCTCTTCGTTAATCCAATTAATTAAGATTCATGTCAGGCAGTTGGTTATCAATTTTCAAATGAGACTGAAGTCAGTAATACTATTGTAATGATAGCGAAAAATCGTTATTTCAAAATTTATTGCAGGAACGTTCAAAAAAATTGAAATTCAATAAATCGTAATAAGGAGAAATGTATTCATATGTTGAAAACTTGCCTACTATAAAGTCACTGTATAAACCTGCAAAATAGTAATTTTTCCCCCTGTATAACGTTTCGTTACGTTAACGTTCTTAACTTCAGCCTCATATATTTACAAAGCGTATAATATTATTAAAAAATGCCATTTTGCCACCATTGTAATCTGACAATTAAATTGATTCGTTTTAAAAATTGAGCAAGAAATGAGATTTCAAGATCGGAAACAAGTTGCGTTACTCACAAAAACCAAGCACCTAGTCAGAGTTCACGTCACGTTGTAAACGAATGTCTCCAATCATTAACTAAATCATAATATTACATGCAGGACATTCATGTCGTAAGATCACATATAATAATTCCACACTTTGAACTGATTGTTATATATTATACATACGGGTTGCACAGATATGTGCAGCGTCTCGTATCGTCGGCTGGGAGGAAGAACGTGGTGTTGTCTTAGCTTTTCCACGGCGAAGCCGAAACAAAACCTTCTTCCACCCATCCGATGACACGAAGTATGTTGTCATTAGCAGAAGATCAAGGTTGTAGCTGTTCTCGTTGCAAATCGGTGTAATTATTATTTCATAGTCGTGCAAATCCTTGATTACAGTTCACTACACTGTACTTGTACACTGCGACGGATCATCTCGCTGCTACGGTAATCATCTTATTGAATTAGCATAAAGGTGCAGAACATTGGGACGACAGATTGACGCGACGTTTTATAAATCACGACTATAGGTTGTATGCAATGCAACTCTGTATTCATCGCGTCTCTTTGTACGGACGTGCTTATACCTACACCTATGCGTGCAATAGGTACGAAGTATATATAGCTCTAATTGTCCCGGCGTTGGTTGTGAATATCCGGGCTTAAATCATCAAATGGCTTTAGATTGGCACTTATGGAGTTGATTGCGTAGTGCGGAGACTAGTAGAGTTGTGCAGTTCGGCCAACAGTTTCGACTGTTAAAATGTCTGTCTGAGAGGCTGACGAAAGTTTTTCTTCATTCTTGTTATTATAAATCGTACAAACGAAACGAAACTGCAGCTTTTAGAATTTATTACCGGTGCGTTTAATTGTAGTTAAATATTGATGCGACGAAGGAACGTTCTCGAATTACGATATTGAAGTTAGTAACGTTATCGTGACGATAGATTGGAAAGAATCTATTTTATTTTCAATTTTATAACGTCTAAAGGAACTATGATCTCAAAATATGAATATCTCTCGTTTTATTTTACGGTTTACTAAATTTCAGACGTTTCTAAAGTCGCGAAATAATGCGAAATAATGCGTCCAAAATCTTAGTGTTGACAATCTTTGACACAACTCGATATAATCGCAACAATTAATCAGTTGTATTGTCAAACGATTCGCTTCATTGTATCCATGGGTGTAATAATCGTGCATGGTAATAATGTTTACGGGCAAGTGATGTAGATCGAAAGTCACAGCAGTACCTTTTTGTCCACCTCGCGAGCTGGTATTGCAGTACGTCTCGATCGAGTTACTTTGCTTCTTTGGGATGTCCGCAACGCAACGTGTTGCAGCTTCGCAGCTCTTGATAGGAGCTTACAAGTTCCCGCACTGGTACTCGATCCGATTGAAATGGTAGCGAGGAGAAAAAAAGCGGTCGCCACTATTCTAGTTATCTCGTTTATCAACGGTATCTCAATGAGTATAGTATAGGTACCGGTATCTCGTGTTTCTTCATCCTTTTACCTTCATTGTCCAGCGCAGATTCTTATCTACTTTGTTATTATGAATTTATTCTTATAAAATACGAAAATGGGTTGAGGTTTCGCACTAGTTTTCAGCATATTATTACTCTTGATATTTCGTTGAATCGGCACTGCTGCTGCTCATGCTGCAGCATCGTGACATGTACCTGCGTAGATTAGAAAAACAAATTTCACCGTATAACTGTAAATTGTGTAGTGTGGAGCTGCTGTGGAATAACAGGTAGTGAATAAACTTCATAAACGTCATTCGCGTTGCGTGTGGTGATGAGAATTCAAATTGTTATTCCAGTTCATGATTTATGTATGTTGAGATTTTTGTATAGTTCGACTTTCGTACCGTGTGGATTCGAATCATACGGATGGATTTTTACGCACGATCGACGATCGTTTCCGTGATCAAACGCGTACGCATTTATGCGATAGCTGCTTTCGTTTTAAACTGAAGTTTAAGCAATTATCCACCGCAGGACGAAACAAGACAAAAAAAATTTATTATTCAAACTATCCTCACTGTCACACTTTTCAAACTGACATTGCTGTTGCACGTTTTTCTTACATTGGATAGACTAGAAATTTTTGAGTTTCTCTGCAGACTTGAATAAAAATAGATCGCGGAAAGAAACGTTTGAACAAGAGTCTGTATTAAAACAAGACGCGGGTTTATATCGCCGTTCGCTTTCCAATGTTTTGCATCGATATGTTTATCACATGTATGTTGCAAGCCTCGTGCTCCCGAGCGTGGAAGCACAGATCTACGGATCTATTTCACTCTGGCGGTGCTCACGGTAGACTGAAGAATGATTCAGAGCGACAACCTCCTCTTACTTCCCTAGATACACGCGGCTTATCCTCGATCATCATCGTATGATGCGATCTCTACTAACCGTTGTACATAGTAGGCGATAAGCTGGATGATAATTCGGGCTGTTATATTTCATCAGCATGCAAAAGCGAGACCCCCTTGTCGCAGTTATTTTCTCAATGGGTGCTCAGCGGACGAGAGTTCCATATGTATAAAAAAGGAAGTAATAGAAAGAATAAGGGAGTTAAGAGATTTCAGCATAAAATTAATCCGAAATTATCGAATTGCGAAATCGTGCAACAAACAACCAGAGACAGAAAAAACGCCTGTTGTGAAGATTACATTAATTTCATTATCTTTTACTCAAGTATTATACTATAGAATGGTCAGTTTTAGGACTAATGTTTATTATATTGCTTAATTCGGAGGTTCTGAGCGTTGTATATAGTATGTTAAAATCGAATTCTCATTAGAGATTACATAGATCACTACTTTAGTGATGTTTTACGAAGAATACTTTTATTTTCTGATCTTACGTATATGCATATTTTCGGACGATCAAGTCAAATTAATTGGTATAACGGCTGCAATCCTATTACCGACGTGTAAGTTAGGTTGCCCGACCTTCAGGCGTATTGTCTCGATCGCCTCGAATGTGAAAAGTAATAGCCAATTCTTGCAAGGATTATTGTGATATACGAGAGGACGATTCTGATCCATTTTTCAGCGTAGAAACAATCTCGATAGGTCTGAATGTCTGCCAAATTTAAAAATTCCAAAACGGAACAAATTACGAACATCCATTGGTTCCGTCATGCTAAATACGGCAGAGTGTTGGACGGTTACCGACATACGCCTACCGATCGAGTACCCTGCAAATAAGTTTCGTAAACCTATTGTGTGCCAGAGAGCGTTACCAAATCATCGACAGTCTAGACATTTCTTGTATGTCTATGGCTCAGTCACTTTTATTTCGCGATGTTTCCGCATTCGCTTTCTGCAGCAGTTTGCTTTGCACCCGTATGGAAGATGGCCGAAGTGTAAGGTGAGAAGACGAGAAAAAGAATCTGAGAAAAACAAAATAAATAAACGGTTCATCGCAAGTAGCGAGCAACGGCGCTAATAATAATAATCGGAAGCGAAATAAGACTCAGTGAAATCTTTCGGTGGTTTCAGATAATGTTCAAATCAAGTAATCGCCGTTCTTGTACGCGATACAATTGATTGTTCAGACGTTGGAGAAATTAACCCAGTGAAGTATCGTATTTGCGGATATTTTTCCACGTATAAGCGCAAAGGAAAATGGATTTCGGAACATTGTTGAATGTAGCGCAAAAGAACGAAGGTGGAAAACAGGTATCCGTTTTGCGTACATATGTAACTCGGAATTATATCGTTCACTGTTGGTGGTTAGACTCTGAAATATCCACACAATCCTGCCTCCCACCTTCTCTCCCTTCCCATCGTCGATCTAGATTCCCTGATTAATCATTAACGATTGCTTACCTTTTTTTTCAACAAATTCTATTACTTACTCTTCTCAACCCAATTAATGCTACCAATCGGCTAATTATCAATATGCTGTATTTACAGCCGGTCGCCTGTTATCAGACAAAGTTCACGCCGCCCAAAAAACAGTCCAAGTCGTCGAGCAATTTATCGTCTAATATTAAAAAGTTTCTCGCCAAGAAAGAGGAGGAGGAACGACAGAAGGCTTTAGATGCTAAAAAGAGAAAAGAGGTATACCGATATCATTTTCTGTCATATTCTTCACAAAGAGTCTTATCGTTGCGAGATTTGCCGTCACTCATACCAATGGTTGTCTTTGACCATACGGCTTATCGGTCAAGTGAAAGAAGAAAATGAACCTTTGTTTTCTTTTGTCGTTTTGATAATATTACAGTAGCTATGATTATTGAGAAAAGTACAAAAGTATGTGCATATTTGTTGCACTTGTCATGTTTTCAATAGTTTTCCACCTTGTATCGTCAATAATTGAAATATGTAGCAGCATGTCTGATCATCTATAATTGTGAAATTTTTCTAATACTCGATGTTTTATTCTTTTGCTTCGTTTCAGAATCTTTTAGCGTTACGAGATCACAAGGCTCAGAGTAGAATCAATAAGCATTTAAAAGTCTGTAAAGCTGCTAATAAATCTGTACTTGCAGACGCTATTGATAATGACAACACGGCCGTTACTATGGCAGGTATGATATAACGCTATTGTGTTGTATTGCGATGTAGTAATTGATAGCCTTACTGATGGGGAAATCCAAAGAAAAAAGTTAACGCAAAAACGAATGAAAATGAGATAATGTGTGATTGCACACATTTTATGACAGAATTTTCGGCACTGCTTATTGCTCGAATTACAAATTTAGTATGATTCGTAGCTGATAATTAATTTTACAGCTCATTGCTATAATTGACCTGTAATGTATACCAGGTGAACAAGTCTTCCTATATTCTAAATTTTTGGCCAGCAGAGTCACATAGTTTAAACAATCTGTTGATTAATATCACTTCAAATTATGTGTAAAAGCACAAAATGCATTAAACGTTACCGATTGTGAATTGACGAATGAATTTTCTCTCTATTGAGGTAATATTGATCTTAAGAGCTGTATTTGTACCGAAATGAGTTTCCAAGAGGTATGTTTCTAACATCTAGTTAGTGAAAAGAAAGAGAGACAAAAAAGAAAGGGGAAATAAAAAACAAAAGCACAAGAAATTACAAGCTTGGAAATAATTGTAGTAAAAACTTTTTAGTATTGTTTCCTACATTATTCACACGTAACGGGCAACGTTTTTGCCCACAGGTAATAAACGAATTATAGTGAAAGTGATACAAATGAATAAACCCACCACCCATAATTGCATCAACCAGAAAGAAATGATTTGCTGGATTTTACACAGCGGAGAGAGGATTCTGAGGGATATATTAAGGTCAGATAACTAATTTTAGAGTAGTGTAGAGGGTTTGAAGTATCAATTTTCTTCCGCCATCCCATTTCTATCATCCCTGAGAACAGAAACTCAATACAACTAATTGCTTACTATTAACAGTCGTCCATTCTTTTGTTTCTTGTGAATTTTATTTTCTCGAAACCCCCGGTAAATTTTTGTCACACGAAAACAAACAATCGATTTATAGCATTCGTCTCGGTTGTTTTTACCATCGTATAATGTCATTACAGTTGAAATTCAATTTCGTTTTCGTCATCTGTACTTGCTTTGTAACACACGTAGGACTTCAACTAGTAACTTTTGTCTTTTGCTTTGTTTTTTCAAAATATTTGAACTGAATTAACGTTTGGTGTTTACTGTATTGGACGTACATATGACTATTTGCTGCTTTAAGTTAACCAGTGTCGAAATTTCATGCAATGTGCGATAAAAGTTCATATTCCCATATCGTGTAAATATTCTAAGATTGCTTGCTCTTGCACGTTTTCTCTATAAGTATTTTATAGTTCGTTGACTTAAACTTTGAGCAAGTCGAGTCGAGTACCAATAGAGAATATTGAAATAATTTTGAGAGAAGGTGATGCGTTCAGAATAACCGGTTGTTGTGTAACAATGTGATTAGAAGCACTACCTCTTGGAATCTTTTGGATTGACGGTAAAATATTTGGGCTGGAAAATGTCAATCTTAAGGTGATTGTAGATTCTTGAAGCTTAAGTTTTTGGCAATAAACTCTTAACAGCTGTTATCGTAGTAGCAAGTTCGATATAGTGCAATGCTTTTGAGAAGGAAGTGCTGAACTTTAGACTATATTTAATTAATTATAGGCCCTTCTCAGCCGGATGAGGATGATTATGGTTACGTATCTCAGGAGGCTTCGGCTTTTTACAATCAGCTTATGAACAAGTATAAAAATCTGCCACAAGAAAAACCATTGTTTTCCGAAAGTGGAAAGAAAACCGTTAAGGATATCGCGACTACTAAGGTAAGTAAAAAAACAAAGATTAAACGTTCGATATTTATGTTCACTAAATTTCTGTTCCCTTTTTGTGATTTGTGTTTGGTAAAAACTGGTCAATCAATCTGACAGGACAGAGTAAAACAAGCACTGAAACAACAAGAAATAGAGGATTCCTCGGGTCATAAACGAAAACGAAGATCTCAGGTTACGAGTGGTGAGAAAGAGTTACCGATTCCTGAACCAGATTCTAAACAGGAAAAGGAAAGAACAACAGTGCCTGAAAAGGAAAGAGACGAAAAACCGAGGCCTAAGAAAAGACCACTACCTCCGCCGATGGATTTCATGCAACTCCTACAGATAGCTGAAAAAAAACAGCATGAGCCCATTGTATTAGAGACGAAACCGAAACCGACGAAAATTGAAGAACCTGAAAGATTGATGACCAAAAAACAGATGAGGGAACATCTCAAGGAAAAGGAATGGCGGGAGAGAAAAGAGCAGCGAGATCGTATGAATGAAAATTCGAAAAATTCTCACTCTCCAGTAAATTCTGGTAAGACTGCCAAACCCGCAGTTAATAGAATTCCCAAATTAAACGGTACAAAAAGTGTACCGAGTTCTAGCGTTACGGAGAAAAATACCTTGACGCATAAGCCGCCCATAGGTACTATTCCCAAGAAACCGTCTGCACTCAGTGATAGAGTCGGTAATCATAGCAGTAGTAATAAGCCTTCAGAGAGAGAAAGTAAGCCTTCGGAAAAAGACAAGCTGATCGAAGAGCGCAAGAAAATCGAAGCTGAAAAGAAATTGCTCGAGGAAATGCGTCGCAGTATAGAAGAGGAGAAGAAAAAGCTGGCACTTGGCAAAGTTAAAAGAGTGGAGGAAAAAACTGTGAACGGATCGTCGAGTAAATCGAAAGTTCCTGAACAAAAGTTATCTGGAAAAGATTCCAAACTTAGACAGGCTCTCAAACCCGACGCAAAACCACGACAATTCCTTCCTGCTGATATCAAGTCTAGACAGTTTCCACCACCTGATGTCAGACCTGCGAGGCCCAAGCAATTCCCTCCAAAGGATGTGAAACGGAAACCCGTGGTCAAGAAACGTGAGATAGTCTTTCTTCTAGTTTGACTTGTGACATTGGTTGGACTTTTGGTTTTATTTTAAGCTCCATCTGACCGCTATCTTCGAAAATGATATTTTAAACACTCATATCTTACCTTTTTGACCGTAGTGTAATCTATTCTTTTGCAATTCCTTTCCCACCGCAGGACGCATTTACGATGACGATTCTGAGCACGATTCAGAGTTGGATGATTTTATTGATGATGGGCCGGGGGACGGGGCGGAAGATTATAGTAAATATATTAGCGAGATATTCGGATATGACAAAAGTAAATACAGGGATCTTGACGAAGACGACGCTGGTATGGAAAGCAATTTTGCTCAGCAGCTCAAGGAAGAATACGTTTCTACAAAAATTGGTAATAACCCTAAATCTGTGAAATATTCTGCTCCTCTAACAGATTTGCATATAGCTAGTAGTCATAGCCTGTTCTTAATATATCGAGCCTCGTTGATCATTTTCCATACAAATATGAACTGTCTGTTAGCAGTTTTTAATTACTTTGTTTCGTTGCTAATTCTTCAAACTTTTATCGATGTAGATTTTCCCGCGTGCAAACACGTGGTTGTTGGATGGTTTCAGGAATTTTTATTTCTTCATCCATTTTTTATCTGAACAGTTTTGCTCGTGTTAGACATTGCGTGAAAATTTTCAGGCATTATGGAAGACTTGGAAGATATACGAATGGAGGCGCTTGAGAAGAAAAAGAAGGCATTGGTTAAAAATAAGAAGCCAAAATAATGGAAATGAAAAAGGAGCGGCGTTGAAGGCTGTTGATAATTATTGATTATACGTATGACGAAATATTTTCGTAATAGTAAATTATTCCATTATTTTATGATTCGGAAGTGTGATGATGAGGCGGATTGAAAGCAGTCAAAAAACCTTTACATACATATTATAATATATCTCGTAGTATGTTACAGATAAACATATATTTATGAACATCCAGGATGTGAATTGATTTGCGTGTGTTGTATATAAAAAAGACGTTGATGAATGTGAAATTTATACGTTATATAGTACATCACGGTTATATTGTATAAACTAGACAATAGTATTCAATGATCTACTAAATCGATTCTCACGTGTACAAGATTTTCTCTTTGCATTCCTCACAGCCAACGAAAATATTTTAAATTTAAAAAGGATAGAAAAAAAAAAATTATCCAACAGTAAGACAATAATGATAAAAATACCCGACACAATTTGCTTACACGATTGTTGCATAGTTGAAAATTTGAAAATGCTACAGCAAACATACAGGTATAACAATTAATTGTTGTGGTAGAATGAAATCAATCAAATACTTTAAACAAAAATCGTCAAAGTGCCAAGACTTATATACTAAATAAGGGATTTAATCGATTTTGTACAAGCTTAGTCGAAGAAATAATCTTTCCTCGAATAACAGTTTTGCTTTTTTGTATTCTCTTCTCTCTTCACTATCTCATTCTCGTTTTGGCAACTTAAAGTGCCGTTGTTGATTGTTATTTTTTATTTTGTTCGTTTTATATTAAACATATTATTTTATTTACGGCATAGTAAAATTTTAATTGCGTTTTGAGTTTTTTTCTTGTAAAACTGACCGCTTGATTGTTGGCTATAATAAAATTTCTGAATTAACAAGTGTAAAAGATATATTTATAATTATCGGTACACGTTAATGTCATACAATGTATTTAAATCGTCAAATTTGTATCAAGAGACTCATTTAAGTCTCGCGAAAAGTGCGTTAAAAAAAGTTTATCGAAGCGATAGACTCTGCTATTTTTTGCTACCGGTATATGCCTGGAACAATGGTTGATTTGAATTTATCATTATATTCTATCATTAATTGGTCGAAGTGCGGATAATTTAAATAAATAATGCAATAGATTTGAAATTCAGCCGGAGCTAATAAAACGCTGCTTGTTTTTTTTTTAAGCCGGTGAGGAATCTGAGTTACCATTGGTAGAGGATAAAGGTAAAGAAGAATTCTTATTTCGCTTAAGAACTACAAAGAGAAGAAATTAAATTTAAATAAAATGAAATAATTTGATGTGATATTTTTTTTATTTACGATGGTAACAATGATTCAGCTTAATGAATTTTGCCTAAGTATAAGTAAACGTAACACGCGCCGTGGTAATCCCGAGCTTTTAAAATTGTAAAGTCCGGAACTTTCTCAAAGTTTGATATAAAAATATTATTTCGATATTTCGACAATAAATTAACATTGCTTTATATTCTGTAAATTTTAATCATAAGATAAGGTGAAAGAAATTCCCATATGACAAAGTTCAATCGAACGCGAGCACCAAATTAATTAAATAACGATTCTCATGATTTTTATACATAGAGATAATAATACGATTGACACGATTTACGACGGCGTTTATTAATTGGTTGTTATTGTTTTTCTTCAGAAAAAAGTTGTCTGAGTAAAACACAAATCGTTTTCCTCGTTTTGGTTATTTTTATATCCCCCACTGAGTCACACATGTTGTGTAATATATTCCAGCTCTACTCAACTATTGACTTTCGTTCACTGTACTAAATACGAATTGTCTTTTTTCAAATTTGTGCGGATGTCGTTTCACCCGAGAATAAATGAAAAACGATATTTAAATTTATATACAACTTGTTTAGCAAATTGCATCCGATGTGTTATTTTTTGAATTTTGATTTTATTGGACTTTATTGGATCCCATTAAAATATTCAACATGGAAATAGACATCCGCCTATAATTTGCTGCCTTCCAGTCGCTATAAGGTTCAATAATCGTGAATAATAACGCGCGAGAAGTTCTTTTGTGTTTGTTCGTATACAATTGAATAAAAAAAAAAATTCATTTTCGCGAAGTACGAAACGACGTTACAGCCAGAAATGAAATCATCGTTTGCGCTAGTATATTTTCGTAGCATTATTTCTGACTAATTTCCACCACACAGGATGTAGTGACGCTTCTAATCACGAGACGCACGGCCGCTACGTGGACAACAAGGATATGTTTGCATATCGTGGTCCGATAAAATTTGTCTTATTATACATACATGTATACATGTATGTACATTCATATATTATACATGTATATTATATTTGAGCGCATATTCTGTACGTTTTCTAGATCCCGATAGCATAAGTAGTATCTTGTTTACCGCAGTTTATTCCGCATTATAATATTTCGAAAAATAACCCACCGACACGAATATAACATTTGCGCTGTAATTATTTTGCATATCTTTTCCAGCTCTTTTTTGTCTCACGCATTTTTGATTACAGTTACAATTTTGTGTATATATATATCTGATAGTGCTTGTATACCTGTATTAAGGTAACGCCTTAAATAAATGGCTCAGATGCATTTTGCATAATATATTACAATATGCGTATACCGGTGGATTCGGTATTTTTTTTTTTTCTATTTTGTTTGTCATACTTTTCACGATTATACTTTAACGCTGTTTCGAGCAAACTGGAAAAATGGGAACAATGGGGATTTTTAATACTCAGAATGAAAAAAAAAAGAAAACGAAAATATAATGTGTTGAACGTTTCAATCGATTAGATTTGATAGCCACGATTGAAAAAAATTTTCTCATCGCGATGTTCTGCTCCTTCATTCCGTATCAACGTTTTTCGTAAATTTATAGTACTTCAAAGTCTGCGTGGTGAATCAAAGATTTTGCGATTCGATGAATTATTGCCAAAACTCATTTTATTTGTAAACGAATACACGAAAGTTACAGTAGTAGTTAATTTGTATAATATTTTACACTCTGTGAGAAGGTTTTCGTTATCATGCAGCATACTGGAACAGAAAAGCGGATGGCGCTCGTACGGGAACGAGTCTTTTCTCGCCGTCCTTTTCCCTCACGATGTAATAATCGCGACCATTGATCGACTGTTTTTTCGAGTAATCCTGGATGTGGATATTTTGGTAAAGCGGCGGCGGGCTTCTCTGGAAATTTGATTTTTCCGCAACGTTTATCCGGTACGCCGGTAGCTCGGGTTTCTGGTTCCTCAGCTTTTCTCGCTTTATGACAAGACGGTAAATCACTTCAACCGTGAACGCTGTCAGAGCAACGACGAACCCGATACCGACACCCTTGTACGTCATTACCAGGTCCGAGTTTCTCAGCTGCCTTTCGGTGGATCCCAAATTCAACGGACATATCTCGGTGCCGGGAAGATGCTCCGAGGTCTTGAAACTTATGATCCCGGTTTCTACCAGCGCCAAAAGCCTGTTTCAGGATTTTCGTTGTCGTTTTTTACTTCGGTTTAATTTCAGAAAAGCTAACAATTTTCGCGGCTCGATCGAGCCACCCAATTATCACCTGTTAAACCTATTTACTGACCTCTTGTTAATGGCAGCGTCGATCGTTGTGTTGAGTTGAAAGGCGAACGCCTGGCTCTTCGTTATTATACTACCCGGCATTATCACGAAGGTGCATCGTTTCGACTCGAGAACACCGTCTCGCGTTTTGTTCATGTAATCGTTGAAGAGCAACGACGTCACTATAGATCTTTCCCGCAGATACATTTTGTCTGAAATACAGGGTGCATGGGGTGAGGGCAGGGTCGCGGGTGCGGTGAAATTCACTCGTTTCGTACTCACTCGAACTAACCAAATCGAGAATGTATTTGTCGTCCTTGTTTGCCAGGTTGAGAAATATTCCGTATCCCTTTTCGACGGATCGACGAAGCATCGTAAGTTCGTCGTTGTCCTTCTGCGTGTAATCGTGCGGTTACAGAACGCGAGGTTTCCTCATTAGGTACCTCAATTATACGCAACCTTTAAGACACACCCTAATTTAATTCTCACCTGCGTTATCATCTTTTCGATCGCGTTACCCTTCTCGGCGATCCATTGCTGATGTTTGTTCGCTAAATCACTCGCCGATCCTATTGGCAATGTGAATTGCGAGAGTGTCAGAAATGCGGTCAAATTAGCCGTGTAGAATGAAGTCAGTACCGTTATGAATAACCACCAAGTAGCGAATAACAATCTCGCGGAATCTGTAACGAGATTATCGAGACTTGTTCAACTTTTCTACATCTCAAATCAGGTATGTACCTTCGATGCGAAAGGTGAAGGAAAAAGGCTGACCTGTTACCGGCGACAAAGTTGATCCTTGTTTGAGGAGAGCGCCGTATACGAACCACATGCAAGTCGCGAGTGAATATTTTCGCGGTTCTCCATCCCGGCATAGTAGGAATCTGTATATGCGTGGAAAAGAAAAATGTGGTGACGATATTCATATTACACGCTTAAAAAACACCAAATGTTCTCTTAGACGATGTCATCGCTCGTAATACGTTTCTCTTGTATTACAAGCAACGGTCTAATTGTACAGGTAACCTTAAGTGTGGTAAAAAATTAAGTGAAAATTAAATTCATATATATATATATATATATATATACCTTGTACTTCGCGAGAATTTTGAGATATAAAAAACTGTCGGGTAGAATTTGACGGAGCGGCGTGTGAACCGCGTAAATAAAATTTAAAGATTGCAAACGAGTCTGACGATGCGTGACGGCGCGTGTCTTATCTCTTGGGACTAATTTGAGCGGCGCTTATACATTATCAACAAGCTAAATTGGTATTTTCAAATAACAACGGTGTCGGGGCGGGTGTAGTCGCAACAAAAACAGACAGAGTACATTACATATGTATAACATCGAAGTTTGTTTACCCATTTAGGGAATTCCGTTCTAATCTGATTGGACTTAGAAGAATTATGTTTTTCGGCATGTGTATAATAATAACGAATTCTGAATACGAGGCTCGCGTATACACGGCTTCAGAAATATTCCAATAACAATATATTTTCACAACAATTCAGGCGTGAAAAACAATAACACTCTTGCGTCTTACGGAAACTATAATAAGATATGAGTATAACGTAGAATTTCTCTCCGTTTATAGTTTCTCGCGTTGAATGTGTTCCAGGAGTTTGACGGTAACGATATTTCAATTTAGGATCTTTCTTTCGAGAGAAATTTAGAGGCGCGATAAAAATCTTCAATTTTCACTTTTACGTCACGCGTTCGTCGTTACCTTACAAGAATCAAAAAGTAAAGGGTCGGCCCAGCTGCAAGTACGGATATTACAATGAGAATCCAGACTTGGGTGTCAAAGGGTGCGAGGAGACCCGAACCGGTCGCGGATTCTCCGGGTCTCTTCATCAGGATGGTCCATTCGGCCTCGTCCAACTCGGTGCTGTACTTGATGAAGTTTCGAAATTCCGGTACGACGGGAACGAAGGCCACCGCCATGTCGACTTCCTGCAGCAGGGAATAAAGAAAGAGAGTTTGCAACCGCTGCGGTACGGTCACCGTACATGTTGTACAATAAACGTTTAAGGATGTAATTGACTCGTTAACGCTGTACGATGCACGTAGGTACAAACTCGCCGTTAGCTAACTATACGAAACGAATCTCTCCCTCCTCCTTCTTATTACTCTTCCCGACATTCGGGTCGTTTCATTAGCCTCGATCCCACCTCTTCCTCTAACTCCGTCTAACTCCTTCCAGACTGACAATAAGTCCAAGTTGGAGTCTGTTTTACAGACGTTTTTTTCACTGCAGGCACGCGCGCAAGTGTAACACGTTTCAATGCAATTGACGACTGACCGATAACGTGAATTTATCACGTGGGAGATCTGCGAAAAGCGCGCGGATTGAAGCTTTGATCGAGAGGAAAAAGAAGGGGTACTAAGAGAAATTTCACTTTGGAAAAGAAAATCAATGAAACACCGGATGTTTCTCGTTATGCGTAATAATCGCACCCGGCAATACTCGACATTGATATTCGTATGACTAATTACATCCAACGCTGATTACTTAATCAATGTTTACGTTATATTTTCAGAATTATATGACGCAATAACGGAGCGAGAGGGTCACACAGTGTCCGTTAATAGATCGTTGCAATTATAATGCTTATTCATTACGCTGTATACGTTATTGCTAGGGGGTATTCGCTCGTTGATCAAGCGACAAGCGATTTTAGTGATTTCGAGCGATCTCGAGCGATTTTCAAAGTTATCGCTTTCCAAAGCGGTTCGCCATTCCGACAAGCGAGCGACACCCTAGCGTTATTGTTGCAAGGCGTGACGCGTGTTTGGAACTCCACCGACACGCGTATTCACCTGTCAACGTGAACTAACAGTGTCGTATATTTGTAACAAAAAACTTTGCGCCGACCTTTCTTACTAGCTGTCCAAAAATCCCGGTTTTCACGTCCCCCAGCACGCTCTCCTTCGGCAAGACGATCTTGTAGGTGAAATTCATCTTGCTGCGTAACAGTTCGAAGATGTAAAAGGCGTAACCGACACCCACCAGCGTCCCGTTCTCCATTATGGTACCGGAGAACGGCATATCCTGTGTGCATATGAATGTAAAAAAATTTTGCCGCGAGGGACGAAACATAATTCCTCAAGACCGCGGACGTGTATAACATGAGGTTATTGAGCGTGGAAAAAGATTTTCTTTTTAATTAAAAAAAGTTGAAAAAATTAAATAAAAGTTAAACCACGGGATAAATTCTCGTCGGGGTATTACTATCATTGTTATTATTAATTTTTTTATCATTGATATTATTATTATCGTCATCCTTAAATCCGTATACGTTGCGCGAATGACCGCTCGATCTTCTCCAGACACGTGCAGACCTTCGGATCTTACATACATACATATATATACATATATTACGAATAGCGGCGGCACACGCCGCATCGCCGTCTCCGCTTTCGAGGTCGTAAATTATTGCGTTTGTGTGTGTATGTGTGGGTGGGTGTGGGTGGGTGAAAGAACAAAGGACGAAAAATTAGAAACTAAACTCGTTCGGTAGAAGATGCCGCGGTTTGTGGCTCGAGTTTTTTGCCCACACCTATTTACGATTTAACACAACGATACGAAGGACGACGAATTATTTATTCACCGCGTGTCTAACGAGCTGCACGTGGGTGGCGGATCTCTTCGCACGGTGTATATGAGATTTGTTTTCCTTCGTTATCGAATATCTTTGTATACTCTCGTCAATATGGTGTGTAGTTGAGGAACCCGACCGACGATCCGGTGGCGGCTGAGGCGGCGGTCCCATAATGACTGAATCAACGTACCAAACGGAACCGTAGACGACACAATCGAGCACCGACGTGCAGCAGCCCTCGGATATTGTTTCCGATATTTTTATCTTATATATTTTTCTTTTTTTTTTTCACACCATTCGTTGCGATACAGATTCGGAAGGGATTATCGTTCGGTATTCTTATGCGGATCGGTTGTAGATCGGTTATTGTTACACGCGACGATCGCGGTTAATGCGGTTCATCGGCGATGCTTTTTTTTAACATCGTACAAACGAGACGAAGATGAGAAAGAAACAACGATAGAAAGTAACTGAGAAATATTTACCTGCAAGGTTGTTATCAGCAGTTCCGACGGCATATTCGTATCGACGGTCTGATTCATGTCGTCAGCCTCCGTAGCAGCGCCACGTCCAACCACGTCAACCTCTGATTCGCTCGGGTTGACGAACTCGACTTCATCTGGAAAGGAGAGAAAAAAAAAAAAGAAAAAACGTCTCCAATTCCAACGATGAGTGTAATTTAGTTGCGTTTTATATACTTTGTTGCCGGTTCGTTAAACGGGTAGCATACTTTGATGTGGTTGGAAGAATGTATCGTCCATAGGGAATATAGCCGGGTATGGGTGTGGTAATTTAAGTATTACTTGGTACCTTTTAACGGTCGTTATGCAAATTTAACGACACCAAGATTACAGCGTATGAAAAGCAATTTGAAATTTTATTTACCCGAGTGCATACTGCGCGCGTAACCCGTTCGAATCGCTTGATGGCAAGTGCTTGGCGAATGATTATCAGGATTTCATTTTAAACTACAATAATTGTACCTGTTGGTGGGTTACCTAATTTAGAATCACGGTGCATACCGGGGCTGGCGTACAATTTAGCTTGCCACAGCAAATATAAACACCGCCCGACGAAAGCTGTAATCACAATTTTTCGTTATAGCTCTTGATTACATTCGTTTCCGACGCTCAACACGATAAACGTATACCTCGCTCCCCGTAATGAAACGTTACGGATATAATGTAAACCCGTTAGGAAAATATCGATACAATTCAGAGAGGAGAATTCTCCTGCCGATTAGCCACCCGAGCAGGATATCGGATTTATTTATAACAGCACCGTGATTGGGTCTTCATCCTGGCTTCGGGTTCGAATAAGATTCGATCAATCACGCGGTCGTCCGCAGTCAGCGACCATATTCAATTTCTGAAAACCGACGACTCGCAACCAATTTTCATAATTATTCTCCGAGAATAGATTTCACCGAGGAAATCATTGAGAGAGGGAAAATGACGATGGTCAATCAGTGACGAAGTTTGAAACGACCGTGTCTCGTACCTTTTGGACCGCTGAAGAGATCGCTCCGAATCGCACAGTCGATCGCATTGGGAAGGATTATACACGCGATGGTGATCAGGAGCTTATTAATCCCTCCCATAATCGTCCCGTGTGCTACATTTTTTAAGGCTCAGAACTCGGCGCCCGATTACGATCCTCCAATTATCCCGATCCACCATCCACTGACCCGACTGACTGACTGCCTGACCCAAACAGCCACGGATTATCCACTGGCCAGGTATCAGGGTCACTGGAGCTGACCCGAGGCTAACCTTAACCGAAATCAATACAGGTGACTGTGTTTTCGTACTGCTAGTACGAAGTATGCATATATATGTACATATATATATATTTGCATAATATGTATATGTGTAGACATAAAAGTTGCGCGACGTCGGTCTTGTCACCCCGTGACAGTCAGGTGTGGAAGAAGCACCCCTATGACTTCGACGCGTTGACTTCCTCGCGCCCGCGCAGTCCGAACATTTTTCACTTGACTAATGTCTAGGTATTATTTCAGGGATCGGAAACTTCAGTACCAATTATATCGTCGATTTTTCGCCCAAAGATATAAGAATTTTCTACAAATTTACCTGAAAACGCGTAAACACCGTTGTTTATCTTCGATATACACTTATTTTTGTCAAAAATATTTGTGAACCATTTCAGCGTCGGTTATGGAATTTCAAAATGGATGCTATTGACGTACGGTGAGCGTGACGTGGTCTTGCGGGACGTTTTTACTTTCAACCATGGTTAAATCGAGTGGATTCATTTTCATACCTTACGTCTTCCGGGCTCGATAGTTCATTAAATATTCAAGACAATGCAATTTTTCTTCGTAGGATCGCGCTGATTTTTTTCCGGAAACATCAGGCGGCATACGGATTGATATTGAGTCCGTATTAAAAATCATGTTAAATAAATGGCGATTTGCGGAAAAGTGACGGACGGTGAAAATAAATCTTTTTGGCGTTCGAATTTCATTTAATCATTTCGATGGCCATGGTAGGTACAACAATTTATCGTCAACGGTCACCCGTCCGATTGACGCTTCCGTTCCAATAATTTGATAACTTTACTGATTTTCATTGTACGCACAGGTGTGTGTACACAGATCGTGCCATGCGGTTTGAGGTTCTCGTTCCGCATTTTCTGGCGACGTCTCATTAACGCCGGCTGCCGATAAGGAACGAGGGAAATTCCGAAGTCGAAACGAATGCTAGCCGATAAACGGAAGGTGATCCTAACGCACGCATCGTTGGATGAAAATTTAAATTCGATCCGCTGCACGGCGCGATCGAAATATATGGGTGATGAATGAATGACGATACGGACGATCAACGGAGGATGTGGAGTGTTGTCCTATAATTCTCACCAGCCGAAGTCTATTGGTACACGTCACGTCTAGCTTCTGCTGCATATTTCAGAGCGAACTAGGACGCAATACACATTATTACCATCCGACCTAGTTTTTATTTTTTTATTTATTTTTTTCTTTCTCTTCTATTTCTCGACCTCTCGTTCGCACGTCTCTCTCGTCGTCGGTCAAACAAACGTCCGCGGAGCGAACGAGACGACCTAAAACTGGCCGAGGTTCGCACGTATCGGCGGCGTAAATTAACGTCGCGATAACGTGTAATCTGGATCGACGACTACGACGACGCGTCCGCCAGACTAGGCGGGCTTTATCTGCATGACAATAAGCCTTTTCTCCCGTGGCAATATGCAAACTTGAAACGACGTTACGCACACTCTTACTACGACACAACGACCACGTTGTCCGTGGTCTGGACCATCGTCGTCTCGTCGGAACCTTCGACCAGTCGAGCGTAACGTGCAAACTTTCCAGCTGACGGGAGTTCGACAAAATTATAATTCAATTTGACATTGAGTCAGACGATCGGGTCATTGAGTGCTCGTTTATTCATACCCGTTCGTTGGTCGAGGTTCAACGTCCAAGACGAGCGTCGTTTAAATTTGCATCTCGATCAATTGGCCGTAACTAGTAGTGTTGATTTCTTCATCTTTCATCGACGATCGGACGCGGCGACGATGCGGCCCCCTTATTCGACTCTCGAACCCCTTTTACAGGCCAATAACTGTCAAACGTGATCGCGATGCGTGTCGGCGACACGAGCGGCGTTAGCTTACCATCTTACTTGCTATCGGCCATTGAACAAGACTCTCTCAGACTGCACTCTGAACGGCAATTTGATTTATAGGTACGTACGCGAGTAGGTACCTGGGATTCATTCGAGTCTTGAGCTTGAGCTTTCGTACATCGAACAAGGTTCGAAAAGTTGTCGTAATTACTTGTACCTCCTATAGAAGAATGATGCAACGAATTTCCATTAACGAAACTCTTCCTCGCGATATGTATTACAGGTTACGAACAACGGTGCGGAATACGAGTCTGCGTGTGTAGAGGTATGGTTTAGATTGAATTAAACCGCCGTTTGCCCACGCAGCGAAACTAGAGACGTCTAAACATGAGTTTGCGCCTGCATTGCGCGCGATGTGCTTGATGGTTTCCACCTTTTCAACGCGTGATCTTGACACTGATGTTCTGCATGCAAGCTTCTTATCTTCTCACTGTCTTCTTAGTTTTCATCGTTGTTACCCAACTTCGGAGATTCTTTTATCTGCGAAAAATCGAATCACGTTTATTGACGGATATTTGTTTAAACGGTATTGTCAGTGATTGTATGTCTGGTGAGTAATATTCTCATTCCCGAAGCTGAATATACTGATAAAATTATCTGTTCGGTGTAATTAGGAAATTGAGAAGGCAGCAGTACCTGATCACGCAGCCTAGTTCATTGTGATTATGTATATAAAGCCGAGCATTTTTGCGTTTTTTTTTTTTTTTTTTTATCAACAGATTGAAATTATTCAATCCTTATGGTGGTTGATGCAATCTACCAACCGACCTGGGTTCCGGCTAGCGATGAGGTTTTGGCTCGATTACGTCCTCGCAGGGAAACGGCCAAGCTTCCACAAATTACGCGACCAGATGACAACTTTCCTGGCGGTACCTCGTGAGCGATGCTTTCATCTGTCGACATCGTACAAACAATGCACGTGTAAGTTATGTGACCGTTAATAAACTATTTTTCTCTTGGGGCATGAACGAGGGTCGTGATGTAATTATCGCATTTATCGCGGTTTGCAACAGTGTGGCAAATATTCGTAAGCATAGTTAACATTAATTAACCAAGTAATTTAGATAATTCTGCCATAACAGTGATAGCCGTTATTCTTTACACTCTTTCTTTCTCCCGAGGGACGATGATGGCTATCAAACCCTTTGTCGTAACAAGCCGCGTTTAGTTTGCGCTGTGTCCGTAAACTCTGCGGTGTCTGCACAGTTTGTAAAAAATTTACATTCAACGGCATTCGTGTGGAAGTAAATTACAATTACTCCAAATTGCCTGGACGTTTTTTTTTCACGTCTCAGTTACGTGACGCAGAGACAGACCGCGGGTTGCAAATGGTCCGAAATGCATACAATGTCTCTTTTAAATTTGATTTATACCTACCGTCGTTATTAAACGCTCGCTCCGAGTCGTTAGCGGAATGACGAGGCAATTGGGTGCGATTATCTTGCAGAAATAGTTCGCATTCGTCGCTACGTTCCTTTCCTGTTCTTTTCTCTCCTGCTCCATCTTTTTCTATGATTTTTTCTTCCACCTCTCTATTTTCTCTTTTCATCTTCCGTACGTGAGAAAGTTGAAAAGGGACATTTCCCAGCATCAAGTTTACATCAAGCTTATTAGTCTCACGATTTTATGCCAACAACCTACCACTTCGTCAGGATCAACGTCTTCCGCCGACAGACGTTCTTCCGACGTTGTGCTTTCCTCTTCCGAGCTTTGATCTTCGATTTTCACGGCTGATCTGGGGGGAAACGAGCAGTTCGTGTATCAGACACGAAGGTTTTTTAGATAAGCAACGATGATAATCCTTGCCGGAACTTGTTTTCATTCACGCGCTAATTTACCCTTCTTCGGTAACATCCGAATGCCGATGGCGATCCTCCAGTTCTTCACCATCGAGGACCCTTAGTTGCGGAAGAAACCTCTGGAGCAGTGAGAAAAACTTTACTCTAACAATCATCCGGGCCTTTTAAAGCATACAGATTCGTAAAGCTCGAACCGTTATCTCCGTTTTGTAGTCGGTAAAATTATTCGCGGCAACGTCGAGTTCCCTGAGCTGATTACAGGATCGCAAAAAGGCGAAATAGGAAACGTTTGTGATTTTATTGTTGCCGAGGTCAAGTTTAGACAACTTCCGAACACCCGAGCAGGGCGAAGGATCCGAGATGAAATTGTCCCTCGCGTTCAGATCCCGAAGGTTCCGAAATCCCCAGACGCCGTCCAAATGTTTCATGCTACATCTGCAAAGGGAAGAGGAAACTGACGGACAACGAAGCATCGTTGAAAAAACTGTTGCCCTCCCCGTCAATCACACGCACTTTTGATACGTATAATCAGCTGTACCGTATTCCACCGCCAACCTGTCTGACTTTTCCGTTAATCGCGATAAAAAGGATGGCGTTAACCTCCTATCGGAACATTTCTCTGCTTACTTCCCCCTCTTCCAACTATTCAGATAACACCTGCAATCGGAGAACCGCGGCTGACGCGAATACGACGCGACCGTAAGTGTGTGGTAAAAGAATTTTATGATGGACGCCGCGGGTTCACTGCTCGTCAACGACGCCGCGACGCACGCGGCGATGTGAAAGCTGCAGGCCATGCCGAATGAAGAAACGCGTAACAGTACGTACAGCGGTCGGGAATTGGGATCAGTTTTATAAAAACACTTTTTCGGTTCATCCCGTGTCGCGGATGATAAGGTAATGCCTTTTTTTTTATTCGACAACGTAGCCAATTTTTCTCAATCTCCGCAAGGCGGTGGATAACTTTTAAATAATTCGACTAAATTTTAAAACGGTTGTTCCGATTCGTTGCTACGCCATTGGGTGAGACAAGATTGCATTCATTGCCCACCGTTCGTCGTTGAAGCGGGTGGTCGGCTCGTGATCCGCAGAACACTCATCGATCGAACGATCGTGATAATGGATTCAGAGGCGATGCGAGTTACCTGGCTACGCTCAGGGTCGACAAAGACTTCAAACTTGATCCCAGATCGCGAAAAGTGGCAATGCAGCTGCCATCCAGAGTCAGGGTGGTGAGGTGAGGCGTGTAGTCTGAGAGACGATGAAGACCCGCTTGGCCGGACACAACTTTTAACTTGACGTTGGTTACGCCGATCAGGTCAGTTTGCCCGGTGACTTGCGTCTAGGCATGAGACAAATCGACGCGCAGTTATATTATTCGTTTCTCGAGTTATCCGGTACCTGCGGCAGAATCTGAGTCAATCTCGAGGGATGTCGAGAAGCATGCGTGCGCGAGCAATTGCGAAAATTGGTGATTGTTCCATCGCGCTGGATAACGAACCGAGGCATACGCGTAAACGGATGGGTTATTTATGTACATAGGGAGAACAAGTAGGAAGTGTACGAGTGGTTCTGCGGTACGGAAATGTGATGAACAGATTGGAGCTGACTGGCTAATGCTCGCATTAAGGATGAGATTGTTTCGGTCAAGGACTACTTGTAGAATTCTGCCCACGTGCCCTCGACGCCCGTCGAGTCTGTGCGTTGAGAATTATGTGAACTCGGTGAGAATGTCTGACGTGGAGGAGAGCCGTCTGCGATCAATTGACGAGTGGCTCATATATTCACGGTGGCGAAAAAATTAGATGTCTTGATTTTTTTTCTTCATCTATCACCGATTTCCGGAATCCAGAGAACTTCTGGTTCACTTCGCATCGGTTCAAGTTACTCGTTTCGTTCCGTCGCTGTATTCTTCGTCGATTTATCGGTTTGCTGTATACATATATAATGATGAGCATCGAAACGGAGCGGAGAACAATGTCTAATCGTGAGAACGACGATCCGTCGTCTTGAAAGTCGTTTGGTACTGCAACGCTTTTTCGAAATCGAAAACTTCGAACGAGCTTCTCTTCGTAGAAATGGGATCGGATGTGGGTAGTATCGGCACGCGGGTTAAATACGAGTCCAGATACGGCGATGTGAGAAAATTTGTTCAACCTTTTAATTACGTAATGAGATACGAATCCAGCACGCCAACCACTTCGTGCAACGTACTCTGTGTAGTTGATCCAGTGACGCTGCGAATCGCGTAATCGTGTCGCGTGCACGTTTAGTTACATTTTTATTCTGAATAATGAATGACTACGCTCAGAGATAATGATGCGTCAGTCTGACGGTTGATATTGTGGGTTAAAGTGACAAGGTGACGGGGGATTTTGAATTCTCCTCTGATCTTTCACTTTCACTTTGCTGAAAGATTTGTCGAAATCACGGAGCAATTGGATGGGTGTTATTAAAAATACAACGTAATCGTGTCTCCACGTACCAACAGATTTCTTAGGTCTGTTTCCAGCGGCTGCGTGCTGAATGTGTAAGACAGTTTTTCCCTACTCCGAAGCGGACTGTCCTCAGCTTCTGTAATTGGGTGTTGAGTATCTTTCGCGTGCAAAGAGTCCGTGGATTTTGACCGGATTGCTTCCATACTCTCCGCGGTACGCACAGGCTGTCGGGTTTGGAAATTTGATGAAATTAACGACGTCCTCATACGTGAATCAGGCTATTCCGAATACCTGACTTACTCGAACTCGTTGATTTATTATTCAATACACGATCGTTAGATTGTCGTTAAAATCGTCGAACATTAACCGCGACCTGTCTATATTTTTCCCGAATACGTATCGTTGAAATTGTCATTGATATTCGATCGATTCTCGCCAATTTCAGACACGAAACGAGGTTTGGTCGGGGGTAATGCGACAATTGAATATCCGAGGCAGGGATAACGCGGAACTATTACATCATCGCTCTCGTACGTACCCGGATTTGATTTATTAAAATAATCATCATTCGCGTTACGCTCAATTATATTCGTAGGATTAAGCTTTATTATACCTACCGGTAGGCTGATATGAATACTGCAGGCGGCGTGTGAATAAAGCTTCAGCGATGATTACGTCAGGGCGCGGACAATGAGTCGATTCTAGAGATACGTTGATTCAGCTGTCGCAGAGCGAGCTTGGATTACGTGAAATATCAACGATTTGTTAAAGTACGAGTGCTCGTACTTATCGTCTGATAATTGTCTAGGCGTACGTTAATAATTTAATAATATTGTCAAAAATATAAGGAAATGAAACGAGAGACTATATTTTCGTAATCTCACAACACACACTTCGTGTATATTTGAAGGTAGAGGAGAAAAACAAGTCGTACAACGATCAACTCTTAAGCATTACAAAAACCATGAAATGGCGTCGTAATTCTTTCGTTTTATCCTAATTAACGATCCTTAAGTAGAAAGTAAAAAGTGAATCGATTAAAGAAAAATAAAATAAAACAATCGTATTATCATCTATAGCGTAGAGATCCAGTGAATATACCTTTGTAGCCTCGTTATTTGTTTATTTATTTATTATTTTTTTTTTTCTCGAGTCGTTGACTTCGATTTCAATTTCATCGACGCGTCGCGACGAGGGTATAATAACAAGAGGCGTGGTTATAAGTATACACATCGCGTTCCAAGTACAGTGAGTATGTAAAAGCGACAGAGACTTTATTATCATCATTATCACTATCATAATTAGTAATAATATTATTGTTATTTCCTTAATTCAATTATCTCAACAGGGGTGGCCGCGTTTCGCCTTGTGGTGTCTGCGTGTGTGTGCGCGTGTGTGTTGTAATATAAACGTGTAATATGTATGCGATTGTGTACAGTGTGCGCGAGCCATGTGTCGTCCGACTTGCAAGTATGCTTCGGCGTGTTGTTAAACTTCTAACGGCCGCAGTAGCTCGACAGCTCGCCGACGGTGCAGGGCTTTGCGCAGCACTCGTCGTGGACACCGCGAGGTTGTCGTTTGAATCGTCCACCGGCGAAACGTCCCATCATGGCATTGGCACTCGCCCTCGTTCTGAACGGGTAGCTGTCGTCGTACCCGTAGTTGTAGTCGTCCATCTCCATTTCTGCGGGGAACAGAAACACGTCGTTAATCGCTCGTCGGGCCTCACATTTTTTCATGCTACTTTCGACGGACGGGAGTCGCGCGTAGACGAATCGCATCTACGAACACAGACCGGTTAAAGTAAACCAGGGTTTGTCATTTGTCACCCGTAAATTACCGGGTCTTCTTCACCGGTTATTTAGATTCGTCGCAGGGCGACTCCCCGAAATGTTAATTCGTCGTTGAACGCGCCTCGCAACTCCGAGTTCGCAGGGTGGAAGCTGTTTCCGCTAGTTCGCGCCTAGCTTGCGTTGGGAAAACGTCTTTGGGTCAACGGGAGGAACAAAATGGGCAGCGGATCGAGAGGAAAGCCGAACGCTCGACGGTGACTCGACCGCAATAATGTCCAGCCGATGTTCCAGACGGTACTTACAATCAATCAGCATAGAGTACTGCGCGTACAGACAGCAACGGTTTGATAAAACTGACGGTGGCCTAGTTCCCGCCGCGAGTAGATATATATACGCGAATTTGTTTTGGTCGGGAGTTTAATTGCGGAGCTATTGCTCGTGATTTAAGCGATAATACTTATCGTTGGAGTTAAATGGGTCAAATAATGGCAATCGCGCAGCGTCGGCGGCACCGCGATGCTCGAGATGAACCACGTGTTGCTCTCACTCGCTTACTTGGCCGCTGTGCCGTTGCTTATTGCTACCGGGAGTGCTGTAGCTGCTCTCCTACACGTTTGCCACGTACACGCGCACCCGCGCTCGCATGTCGAGTGCATATTTATAGACGCTTTAACGGTACTCAATGTCGTTGGTCGCACAACCGAGAAAACAGGCTCGACTGCGCGACTTTTACGGCCCTGCACTCGTTGAACCTCGAACGCGTAAATTGCAGCGTTAAAAATGTGGGGCAAAAAGCACCGACGGGGGTAAAAAGAAAACACGAGGAACTCCGTGCCTCGCCTATACAAAGTTGCCCCTCGCTGTCAGCACGACGCGATAATTCACGTCGGCCGTGACGGTTATAGATTAATCGTGTGTTTACCACGAAGCTTTGAACCAACTGCGGGACGGGAATCGAGGCCGAAAGATGCTGCAGCTCATCTCCGGACGATGTTACGAACTGCCCAAGCTCGAGAGCTTCGGAGGCTGACCGATGATCGAAATGACGTTACACGGACGGCAGGGTTCCGAGTGAAATTGTGCCTGCGAGTACTCGCCGTGTTTCTTTCCTTTTCTTTTCTTTTCTTTCTTTTTTTTTTTGTTTTTCCTCCAAATATTACCCAGATTTGCGTCGACACTAACCTTGCCCACCTTTCTTAAACATCTGAAAGTAAACCCCGTCGCATATGGCTTGAAGAGCGTCGGCCAGGTTTTTACCGCAGTACTTCTTGGTGCCTAGTGTTTTTCGTTTTTCCGCACCGAATTGAAAGATGTCCGACTGAGCGCTAGAGAAATGCGGTAGAGCCAATGCCACAGCCAGCGCTAAAGCCAGGACAACGTTCAACCAACTTGTGGACATCTGAAATCAGAAAGCACAAAGGACAGGGTTAATCGTTACGCTGTTTCAGCCTCTCCCGTACGTTTCTACAAGTTACTCGATCGACGCTTTGCACCGATTCGCTTCAACTTTCAACTTTCAACGCAGAGATTTCTTCTGTCCTCCGGATGCGGCTCGATTGCGGGTGGTTACGATCGAGGCGGGTGTATGATGATGAAATTGTTTCCATTTCACATTTTTCTATTCAGTAATAGCTTAACGAGAGTCAATAGTGCGGCTGTGTGTCTTTGGGTAACCCCGTTACATAACGAGTTCAAATTATATCCTATTGCGTGTACACGTCTGTCTGCGTTCGCGTTTATGTGTCTCTCCGTAAGTCCGACTCTGTCTGTCTGCACTCTCCCTCTCCTCTCTCTCCCTCTCATCGTCAGCTCGCGTTTAGACTTTTCCCGATTTTTTCATTCTCCCCCTCGTTCGTCGCGAGCGAATGATATTCAAACAACTTGTACGTTTAAAGCAAATTTCACGTACACGCACCGCGATAACAACCTACTCCTAACAACGATTACTCAGCAGTCAAGTTTAGAGACGCGGGAAAGATCGAGACTCGCGATTGAATCGTTCGACTGGAAGATGACGATCGTCTAGTCACCTGAAGTGCGGAATGAACGAACCTTCCGAATCTGCGCGTGTGCGACCGTATGAAATGCAGTAGCGTTTCATCATCCGTATAATCTTCAGGGTCTCGATGTGCCTTTTTATACTCGCATAAATCAGTATAATTAAACGAGCATAACGCGAACGCGATACAACGATAATATCGTAGTGGAAAGCTTTGAATCACGTATTATTCGCTTATCGGAAGGTTGTTGTTGATTATATGAATTCCCTGGAGCGCGTGGCGCCCCTATTTTTAGATTCATCTTTTTTTACGTTGGAGCGAGAAAGTCTGATCATAATATGTTATAACGGGGCCTGATGCCTTGTTTGTTCGCTACTAACAGGGAACGACCTTTGTTCGGCGCCTCTCGTAATTCACGTGCCGCGATTGTGAGAATTCTCCCAGTCATCCCTTCTTCTTCGGGTGTCCGATCACGCAGCCTCAGCCGAGAATCCGGACCGCCGTGCATTCGGATCTTCGATTAAAACCGCGTATGCTACTCGCACTATCAAATTTTTCTAACCCTCAAAAGTCGGACATTGCTCCTTTTTATTCGCCTAAAACAGCCTTCTCTCGTTTTTTTTTTTTTGCAAGCGATTTATCTCCTCCCTGGTCCAAACGAAGGAAAGGATTCATTGATCGATTTTGCGACTTTATCCTCTCGTCCAGGTGATTCCAAGCCCGACAGCAAAAAAGCGTCGATCGACAAACGATCAGGGCGGGTCGCGTTAGCTGGAACCGATGAGGCGACGGTGTTTCGATACGGATAGATTTCGAGATGCTGCCGTGGAATTTATACCTGCCGCACGGACTTTAATATGCAGTTGCTTATAGCTATTCGACATGCGTGTACCGATTAAACAATACGATGCAAGTAATTTGTAGGTATTATTCTGTAATTGAGACTCGCACGTTCTATCAGCCATAGTTTGCGGTTGGTCGTGTCTGTCACGTGTACAGTTGTAGAAATTGGTAAGAAAACAAGGAACGAAAAGAAACCGCAATTGGCGTAATTTTTATCGCGATACGCGGTCGCGTCACATAATCACGGTAGTTTACTTTTACCTTGAAGTAATCCGAGTTACCGACGATGCCGGTGGCTTTAAACGTCCGTCATTTTTATCTCTGTTTTCCGAAAGTAGCATCTAAGGGTATGGTTCTTTATTCTTTAGTGCGAATATCAATTTCTCGGGACAATGCCGTCAGCCCTTTAACCAGCGGATTTCATCCGCTGTTAAATGTTTTCTTCTCTTTTGATCTCCGTCATCCTCCTTATAACCCTTTCTGGTTATATTTTTCGCTCTTTTTTTTCTTTCTTTCTTTCTTTCTTTGCCTTTACCACGATTTATTTTTCTTTTATGACAATGAGTTCATCTCTCGTAGGAATTTGATTCTTGGAAACGGAAAGAAACGAGCGAGGCCAGAAAGAGAGATAGGGAATTGGAGAGTCGAAAATTCCTTTGTTTTATACCGCAGACCACGCGATCAATCTTTGCTTTCCACGAGATAGTTTAATAGGATATTGTGCACCGGGAGGCAAAGTAGGTCCTTTTATGCCGAGCGTAAGTCTGCAATATGAGCCGTAGACGAATAATTCAAATAGTAGGCGTGACGAAAAAAGCTTTGCATCTATGGTGCTGACGATAATTTATGTGACAAAAGTGTGGATTACAAAATTGTTTTTTTTTTTCCTTATTTCCTCTCAGCGAAGTACGAAAAAGAGTACTTTTTAGTACCAGGACGTAAAAGTGCACCTTTTCGTATTCCGTTGCTCCTTTCTTTTTGTACCGTCGCAGAAACGATTAAACGAAGACGGGCAAGCCACACCAGTGTCACGTGAATTCTACAACTGTAGAACCGAAAAAAAAATAAAAAAAAAAAAAATGAAAAAGAGCTTTCGGATACTCACTTAGTATCGTTAAAGAGACGAGGCCTGCGAGGTAAAAAACATTCACTATTATTTATATCACTTGAAATATCACAGTTGAGCACTTGATGTAATTGGCAGGTGCCAATATTTATTCACAGATCGTGGAATACTTTTTTACACTTACAGTTGTTGCGTATATTTATGTTCATACGTGTATACCGCATATAATAATATGTGTTAGACGCGTGTAATTGCACGCGTGAATATATGTGTATTGTATACGTGCACTCGTTACCTTTATACCGTTACGTTAATATTGTCTGTTATCCGTGTATCTCTGCAAATGTCCATGTACTTAATTTTACCGAGGGTGACGTATTTCGTCACTGAAAATTAAACCGACGTATGATATGCCGCATAGCGTAACCATGTTCGATTAAATATTAACACTACAGCGTGCAATGTTTTTCGTGAAAATTCATCGAGCTTATCATTGATCGTTTACTTGTTTATTCGTTAATTCGTCAATTCGTACGCGTTGTAACACTTTGCCGCGGAATTGATTCGAAGCGGAAGGCAGATTGTGATTGAATATAATTCTTGCGAAATTAGCGCCGATATTTTATAAAAATTTCCGTAGGACACGTCAAGGATGATCAATCGTCCCGGTATCACTTGTTCGTACGCCTACGCGTATCACGTCACAGTCATCGTCGTCTTCGTCTTCGTCTTCGTCGTCGGTAAAAATGCGTCAACGACGGTGGCGGTGGTGGCGGTGGATGCGATTCGAGAATATGAAGATTTTTTATAACCCAGTGAAAAATCGTGGAGGGGAGTCTCTTCTTCCGCCTTCTCGCTCTCGTCGTTCTTGTCTTCGTCTTCGTCGTCTTGGTCGTCGTCGTCGTTGTTGTTGTTGTTGTTGTTGTTCTTGTTGCTGTCGTCGTTTTCGTCGTTCTCGTCGGCGTCGTGATTCCGCGCTATCGGGCCTCGTCGTCTAGCCTCGCGGCGCTTAAACGGTGCCAACCGATGTTCGAAGGCGCCGGGTTGCAGGTTGTGCACCGACTACGAGCGACGCCGCTGTTCTCGCTCCCTAGTCCTGGGATCCCAGAAAGAGCGCGCACCGCCACCCGACCCCCCGACCGGCCGACCGTACGACACCCAGACGGTCCGACAGACGGAGAAGGTGGTTGGACCCAGGGAGTAGTTCGCTGCCAGCGTGCCGGACGACGAACCGAAGAGTGGGAGACACGCCGAAATTATCGCGATCGGATCCACGGGGTCGCTACTTTGTTCCGAAGTATCCGGTATTGAGAAAAAGCCTCCGAGTCTTTCCGCAATTTTTCATCCCGGTCCGTGCCGGAGCTGTTGACCAGGGTGGTGACGATCTTTCTCGAATAAAATTCCCCGACAAACAAAAAAAAAAAAAAAAAATTCAAAGCTTTCCGATCTATTTCTACCGAGGGGGTATTCACTCGTGGAAATAGCGAACAGCTTTGGAAAGCGATCGCTTTAAAATCGCATGAAATCATTGCAGTCGCTTGTCGACCGGTTTATCAGTGGATACCACCTCGATTTTCGCTAAAACTGGGAATTTTTGGTGACTTTTACGACCGAGAGCTTCTGAAATTGTGCACCTTCGATATGTAAATTAGAAATTCAACAATACACGGTTGATGTTTGAGAACAATTCATAAAATAGGGAATTTTTTCCCTGTAATTCCCTGACTATTCCAGGCTTTGCCGATCTGTCGCCACCCTGTGTTCGGTTATCGATGAAACAAGACTTGAAGAGACAACGATTCATCGAGTGTAACGACGATTTTCGATACGATTACATCTTTCGCGGTTTCCCGATTCCATGACCATTTACGTGGATGAAACACAATGTAACCGCGAAAGTCATTTGGCAGTGTTTCAAGCTTCTCGAGTTCTTTCGATGAACGCGAATTGATCCTGAACGCGTGTAAGAGACTCTTTAGCCTGTCCGATCTAACGCCCGAAATTATTTCCCGGCTATCGCGGGTCCGAAACGACCGTAGGCTGCATCTCGAGTTAAAAGCCATATTGCAAATATTTCTAATACCGATTTCTGATGGATCAGATCCGTGCGTGTAACTAGAGAAGGAAACATCTGGTAGAGTTTGATAGTTTGCCTCGCTAGCTCGTAACGGTTTCAGAAGAGGAAAAGAAAAACTTGATATGTCCGAGGACAGGGTAAATAAAAGTGTACGTCTCAGCTGTTACGAGATGATTAAATGTAGGTATTTATAGCGACGTGTGTAACAGTCGACAACAGGGAGAACGTAACATTATACTCACGTTTGCGTGCAGAAAACCAGTTGACGCTGGTATAAGTTGCGTGGTGATGTTAACGACAAGAAGAGATCAAGGATCTTGCTGAATTCGCAATACACGAATGCGTTGTATCTATACAGTGTATATATACACACGCACACACATGTATATATATATATATGTATGCAGGGTGTACGAGGTTCACGGAGAAAGGGTGTCGGCTAACCGCGGATTGTTACTGTAGGATGAGCAAGGAACTTGTGATGTAGGTGTAGCCGCAACGAGGTCCTTTATAAGGAGAACCGCCCGGCGAGTAACGCTGAGGTATTTTGACGTGTTCAGTGCACCCGTTGCCTGAGAACACGTCAATTTGTTCAAGGGGTTGCGACCGTACACCGAGTATATCGCACGTCCAAGTGATTCCGTACGCGTGCATTAGGAAGTTTACACGTTCTGGTGGTGGGCATATCGTTCCTGTCGCTTCACGTACACACCGATATCTCGTGGACCTCTCTTTCGTGGAATTGTTGCTCGACAAAAGCGACTCCCTCTTGTAATAACTGCATCTCGCTCCTACCCTGACCAAATATGTCGATTTCGCCTTTCACCCAAACGCATCATCTTCCGGGCCAAGACGAGCGTCCTCCGATGTGCTCTGATTGGCCTGGGAGTAGTGTAAAAATATAAAAAGAGATTGTGACAAGCGGGGGAGAGAGGAGGAGAGCGAGCCTTGGACTTTATTCGGGGATCAGAGGTCGATTTTTGTTGAGAGTAACGACAATAAAGAACGAGAGATTTTAAGAGAGTATAAACAGCTCCGTGGTTAATGAGTTCTAAACATAGGCCGACGGTTGGACCCGGGGGGGAATATTTGGATCTATTTTTAACTCTCGGAGATGCAACTTGACGTTTAGTCAAGTCTGGCGCTCCGCATTAGACACTTCATTTATCACTTTTTTACTCCTCTTCTTGCGTGACGAACGAGATAGCGGTTGGACATACCAAACACGCCGAGCATAACGTATGCCCGTATTTTGAAGGAGGTGCGTTGATGGCTGAGGAGGCATATCAGAGTCTCTAATATCTGTGGGTCTTCCGTTGCAGTTCTCCGCGCGATGCCCAATCCGTCATCCGCTTCCCGCAGCAACTCGGCGCATCGAAAAAGTCCATAGCTATTTACCTCTTTTTTCCCGCAAAACATAACCGCCCTTGTCAATTTGAACACTCCGCGTTGTAGCTCCGAGTTATGCGACGTAGATTTTCGCCTGAACATAAATCGCCGGTGGCACGCAGACAATTCTTCAGTCTCGCCGCGCACTTGTCGTGGAAACTTGTAAATGCACGCGTTTCCATCATCAAGGAGATCCGTTCCCGCTGAATAGATTTGCTTACACGAACAAACGGGTTATTTTAATGCACGTGTCGCTCAATTGCGCCGTTGTCACGCACGCCGCGATCCTGTTGGGTCCGAAAGGATGAGGAGGAGAGGAGCTCTGCAGATGTCGACAAGAAAGTGGATTGATCCAATGGTAATTGAGCGAGTTTTTGCCAGTCACCCGAGTCCGAGCCCACCAATTTTATCGCGGTAGAATTGAGTGATTAGCCCGCGAGGTTGTTCGCTGCGTAGGCTCAATTCAGCCTCGATCTTTCAAATTCCGCTTACTTTTTCTTACGCTTGCAGATTCGCTTCGGGGAATAGATCGGGTCGTCGACACATCGTGACAGTGATTTACGATCGGTATCGAATTTCGCTTGCACAGGATCTGCTCCTACTCTTGTTTTAACGATTTGGGATCAGCATTTTTTTAACGTAACCTTACGGCTACGTGGAAAAAACGTGCAGTTGCATCGATCCGCTATAGGAGCGTTTAAAACGATTGTTATTCAGGGCAAGGAAATCAGCGAACGAACACGTTTCACCGACTTTGAGAGGAAATGACTGAACGATCACTGCGCTACTGAAACAAGGTCTGAGACATCATTCGTTCGTCCAACGATACACGCTTATAACGAATAAGTAAATCGGTAAGCGAATAATCCGACGGGAGCTTCACTTCGCTCTTAGAGGCTCAGGCTGCTTTACTGTTGGTAAATGTCGGGCGAATTGGTTTACATGCGAACCGCTTGACTTATTACCGGCTCGGGACCCTGATTAACCTCTCAGATTTATGGCACCTATTTTCTAAACATTCACTCTACGCTAGGGGAAAAAGTTACGCCGAGTGTAGGGAAGAGAGGGAAACATGTGGCAACCAAATTGCACAGGATCACCGACGTGAGTGGAACTGCGAAGGCCCCGTGGAAATGGCAAAGAGTCTTCTAGATGCTGCCAGAACTTGACACTCTGTTATCCGATGTTTTCACTTACGTACATTTGATTGATCAACCACACTCGTTTCGATTATCTTCCATTCCACAGATATTTTCGTGCGGGCATAACTTTCAGACTGTATGTCGATTCAGATTTCTTTTCTTTTGAATTTCTGATTGAATGTAAATGTTCAAAAGTCGTAGCCACGTCGTTTACCACTCGTTAGAATGATGCCGTTTTAATCCGAAGCGTTAGTTTCTAAACTCATCGTTTTCGAATTAATGAAAAATCGAAAATCCGGTCAATCTACTTGACGTAATTTCAGACGTAGATGGTTTTTGGAACCTCGTAAATACTACGCTACTGGAAAGGATTAACTTCCCCCTGTATAATTTTGCAGGGGAACGCCGGCGAGCTGCATTTCCTTTCATTACTTACCATCATTTCTCCTCATTTGATTGTTCCCATATTTCAGCTGGTAATTATTTGTGACATTTTCCGAGGGTCCCGTAGATTATTCGATAAATGAAATTGAACAGCAACTCTATGTATGCGTGTCCGATATCGGCTGGGCTACTCGTGCGTGAATCCGGTTTAACTGCACCCTGGTTTGTCCTGCATTATTTGCCCCTCTGGAGGAACATAGAATCCCGCTTCCTTCCAGAGAATACATCCTTATTTCTCATTGTCAGTGAGCCCGACATACGGGCGGAAGGATCGAGATGACATGGACCACCGGCAGCATTTCCTACTTGTCGGCCTACGTGTACATCCCATTTGATGTATAGGGGTTTCCATCATCGGTCTATCCGCCGATTAATGGAAATGACGACGACACCGACGGTGCATAATTTTATGAACGATGATTGGCGGAGTGTTTCGCGCCGAAATAGACTGACAATGCGTCACGAGGACCACTCCTAACGTCATCAATGCCGTATCACGCTGCTGTCGACGAGGAAACTGATTTTACAAATCGAGAAGTCTCGATATTATTATTTTCGACATTTTCACGCTGGACGTAGCTGGTCGCTGAACTTGGGCCTCTATGCGATGTTTTTATTGATCGTTGTTTCGTTGGGGATGCATAATACATTTATGTGTCTCAGGATCTTTTGGTTTCAAATCAAGTACTCGGGTCTCTCATGTAGCGATTAAATCGAAGGAATTCATTTAGTTACAAGATAAACCTGCGATCTGGATAAACTGGACGAGTAGCGTGATCTGTACTCGATCTTATTGGTAGTAGTCTCAGACGTTGAAGGCATTAAAAATACTATGACTACGTGAAGAATGATAACGAAACGGTTCTTTTCTTTCGGTTTGAAAGTTAATTGAAAATATGCATACGATGTTACTGCAGAAGTAAAAAAATTGATTATGAAAGTTATCCAAAGGTACGATTAATACCGCTGGAACAAGGTTTGAATTGTTTGGACATTAGCGAGGGTCTGCGGCAAGGAGAGAATAACGTTCAAAATAGGTGTGTCAATAATAAAAGGCATACTTTTAAATATATTTTATAAAATGTCCTATTTATACAGCATATAAAACAATACTCTGTTTTTTTGTAATTTTCTCCATTTGTTTTTCTCTTTTAATTTATATTCACACTTTTAGCACTATATGCTTCAGCACTAAACCCACCGCTGTCGTATATTATTACCCTCGGTACAATAATGGTTTTACAAATATTCGGCGGATCGTTATCCTCCTTGATTACTATGCGACCGAGCTGTCCTTTGTCTGTTGAATTTTACCGGCGTGTTTTTTAACCGGCAGCGTCGTGCTTTGATTATATTGGTCCGCCTTGACGACCGGCTCGCCCGTGCTTCCATCCGCGGTCATCAATTTCGAGCCTAGCTTTTGACTTATTTCGATATCCCTGACGTCGGTGCCGAGGAGTTCGTCGAAAACCCCGTCCGCTCCGGACTCGACGACGTTGGTCACCTCCGAAGACGTCTGACCATCGCCTTGACCGTTGACCTTCGCATCCCGAGCGACGCTCTTAGCCAACCTGGTGGACTTGGGCGGTCCCTTTAGGTGCATCATGTGGTTGTTCAGCGTGTCTCCGATGCTCGGCTCGCTGCTCGTGTGGCTGTGAACCGCGGACGCGTGGTTCAGGAACACCGTATCAGGGTTCGCGAGGAACTCACCACCCATCGGGTCGCTGTTGTAGCTCCCTTCACGCTTGTTGCTGTTCCAAAACGAGTCGTCGAATATTTCCGTATCCCGTTGCTCCGGCGGTGTGCGACTTATCCGGGCTCTGACTATCGCCAAATGCCGATGAACGTAGTCCTGCTGAGGTGCGAGAGCTGCGGCACGCTCCAAACACTGGGCGGCGAGACCGAGCTTCCCACGTTCGACCATCACCACGCAAAGGTTGTGCAAGCCCTGGATATTCGCCGGATCGAGTTGAAGGATTCGCCGGTAACACTGGGGAGGAAAACTTGGACGTCAATCCTCCTTATCCTCGAACGAATTTTCGCCTAACAAAATGACCCTTCTTCAATCCCAATACTCACGTTCTCAGCGGCGTCCAGGTCCTTTATGTTATTTATGTAGATGTCACCGAGGAGAATCAGCCCCTTCACGTGGTCGGGATGAAATCTGACCAACTGATTGAGGAACGGCGCGGCTTCCAGGGGACGCTGTTCGTCGGCCAGCAACAGCGCCAGGTTGAAAAGAGCCGAGCGAAAGTCTTCCTTCAGGGCTACCGCGTTGCGGAACCACCTTTCGGCGTCGGCGCTGTCTCGATCGTCCATCGCCAGCATCCCCAGGTTGAAGTGCACACGCTCGTTGTTAGAGTCCTGAACGAAAGGAAAGAAAACGTCGTTAAATTGACGGCGGAAACGGCCGACGCGGCTGTGGGCTGGGTGGCGGATGTGGCTGTCTACCTTTCTCAACAGTTTCAGCAGACGTTCCCGTGCAACTTTCCGCAACTCGGCACGTCCCAACTCTTGCAGGAGTATAGCTGAGTTCAACAAGGCTTGCTCGTGTTCTGGGTCAAATTCCAGCGCCTTATCTAAGTAGGCCAGAGCTTGCGAGGCTTTTCCTTGTTCCAAGAATACAACTCCGAGCTGAAACGGGACGTCAAATAGTAATCGAGTTTCGCATCGTTTTTACTTAGGCATGCCGCCATAACCGATCATTAACGTGTAATCAGGATCACTCACGTTATAATAAATGTCGGGGTTATTACTGTCGTAAAATAGGGCTCTCTCGTAAACCTCCTGCGCCTCCTTAGTACGGTTAAGCTTTATCAAAACGTCTCCCCGGTTTATGTAAGCCTGGGTATAATCGGCGCGCATACTGATCGCCTGTCTGTAAAGCAGATCCGCTTCTTCGAGTCTGGTCGCGTTTTTCGCTATAAGATTTGCCAGATTCACGAACACGTTCAGATGATTCGGGGCTATGCGAGCTTGATACGATTCACCCGGTTTTGCTTTCGGCAGTAAAGACTTCGCCTGTGACGTTGGACAAGGATGAACGGTTACAGTCGATTCCGTGATACGTCGCAAAGTTTCTAATTGTAAGTGAATTCTACTCGATATGCGGTTACCTTCAAGTACGCGTCTTCGGCTTCCTTGAACATTTTCAGGTGATTGTAGGTTCTTCCGACGTTGATATGGGCGCCGATATCGTCGCCTTGTACCTTGACGGCCATGTTGAAAAAGTTCAACGCTTCCTTGAATCGCCCTTGGCTTTCGAGAGCATGTCCAACATTATTGAACAACTTGGCATTTCGATTGTTCACCTTCAGTCCCGACATGAATATCGAGTACTCGTCTATCCAGTCGTAATTCCGTATGTACGTTTTGGTCGAATGAGCGACGAGCAACGTGATCAGTAAGAACAGAGAGATCTTCTTGTATCTGCAAAGAGGGAAAACGGCAATGAGCAACGAGTAGAGACGGAATCGAGCGTTCGAAAAAATATTGCCGATCGATCGTGGATCACTCACCTCTTGTCCGAGATTATGCCCCACCCGTAACCAATTAGCATGCAGAAGCCCATGGATGGCGCGTACAAGACTCTCTCGGCGATTACGAATCCGACGGGAAAGAACAAGTTCGATGCTGGCAAAAATGGGAGGATCATCATCGCCAGACTCTGTAAATCCGTTGCGTTAAAATGCGAGGGAACAATTCCCACGACGATAATTTTATGACGTAAGGTATCGGGAGGTTTCTCACCATTATCAGCACGACGGATGTTTGTCGGCTGCGAGTCAGAATGGCCGTCGCTAGAAGTCCCGCCAAAGTCGCGTGGCTGGCTATCGTCGCCAAATTTCTCGGATCCGTCAGAGTTTCTATCAGAGGTATCGTCCCCATTGTCCAATCGCAGCACAGATCAATGGGTAGAAACAGCAGGCGCAGGTTTACGGAAGCTAGATAATTGTAGGTGAATTGTCTGGCAGGTGAAGGCGCTACCGAGGCTGGATTGTCGAATCTGAAGATCAATCGATCGGTTGATTTGTCGAACGAAATACGTGACCGGGTACAACGGTCCAACTTTACTATTTGCGAGAATATTTAGCGATCCGAGTTACTTTACCTCGTGAATACTGGCAGCTTAGAGCCCATTATCTGCAGTCTTAGAATCAGGAGGCAAAAAGTAACCAGAGTGAGGGCGGTCAATCTTTTTGTACCCTCCCCCGACCACGATGGAGATATTTTCTTACCCCCGAGCGCGGACTTTATTGCGAGAATAATGTCCAACGCTCTGACCTTTAAGAAAAATACAGGGCTTTTAGTTTCACCTGACACAGCGGCCGATCAATCGCCAGCGTTGATACGTCTAACGTCGAAAAATACGACAAGAAAATTGGCAAAAGGTCGTGTCAGGAATACGTTGTTTCAATTAATATTTTCGATCACGCTTACACGAGTTTTGGAAAATACAAAAGCCCCGTGCAGTTTACGGTTACAGAGTGCGTACATTCATGGTAAAACTGTGTAATTCATGCATATTGTTAATTCTTAAATTTTTCCATCCAGTTGCGGGATTTTTCTTTTTTTTTTTTTTTGGTAAAGAGGAGACTTCGCTACGACGTGATAACGATGATGTACAAATTTTCGTCAGGTTTGGGGAAGACGGTTCACGAAAACACGAGGTAGGACAAGGTACATGCCGGACTCACCTTTTGAACAACAAAAATCTCATATAGGACACAAACTGCTGTTGCTGTAATGCCTTGTTCCTTGCATAGCATTGCAGTAAGCACAAATAACATTGACAGTATCAGCGACCTCCACCCTAAAGATTAGAACAATTTTTTCCACACACAGAATCGTGATTTACATATACGTAAGTAGGTATGATCGTGGAAACGGAAGTATTTGTTTGCTATATTTTACTATTTACTATTTACGCACGGTACTCACCAGTCGATCTCTTGCTTTTGCAACTTTTTGTATAAGTTATGAAAGCGGCTAAATAAAATAGCGACGAGAGGGTTTCCGCTCTGCCAACAACTCCGGTAACCTGAGAACATTGTTCAACGATTTAATTTTAACGTGAGCAAAGAATGACAACACTGCGCTTATCTTCGTAAATTTCTTTCACCTTCGGCTAGAAAAGAAGGAATTTTTTTACACTCACGGCTTCCGTATGTATCGGATGAACGGCGAATAAGAGCGCCGACACGAAGCTCGCTGGATCGGGTAAGAACATCAAACACATTCTGTAATCAATGAATTTTAAGCAACAGATGAAATTTCTCGACGATCCAAGATTCTGACTTTATGCGCACGGAGTGAAATTCGACTGTTTTCGCATCATTACTTTCGTATTACAAACCTGAAATATAGCAGGCATACTCCAACGTGCAGTAAAACGTTGAGCAAGTGATATCCCATCGGATCTAGTTGATGTATCAAATAATTCCATCTAAATGTGAGGACGCATAACGGTCTGTAAGACTTGTGCGACTGCTCCTGTAAAACAATTAGTTGTACACGTTAAACGGGAAAAGTATTTCCAGAGGTGGTTTTTAATTTGTTTCTTTTTCCACATCACTTGTCACCGACGAGAAGAATGGAAGCGTCCGATGGATGACGGATGATTGATACATCGGGATGATGGATCAGCCTCACCCTGACATATTGGGGAATAAGGAAGTATTCCGGGAGAATGAATGCATAACGCGAACGAAATTCAAGTAGCGAATGTAGCAGCGGAGTGGGGACTGAAATAATGAAAATTGATGGGAATTTAACGAGATGAAAGAAGGAGGAAAAAAAAAACCGTTCGCCAGTGTAGTTCGTAACGTAAGTGCGGGAGGATCGATGTTAAATTTAAGAAAAAGAAAGGATGGGAAAAAAAAGATGAATCCAGAGAGAATAAAGATGGAAGTGAAAAAGAGAGTGAGAGAGAGGTAGGGAGGGAGGGAGAAATTTAACGAGGCGCATGTGGCGAGTGTGGCGAGCGCATAGGCCATAGAGCGAAATGGCAAGGAGTCTGGATCAATACGCAGGGTCGTAGACATCGCGGGCATTCCAAGGGGGGGATCGGGGCGCCCGTGGCGTTACTTTGATTCGTCCGATTTGACAGGTTTTTGATTCGAACGAACCAAACGCGGACGGTTTTCCGTATTTACAACTAGTGGTACCTTGTGCATCGGGGTGCCCCAGAAATCGTTGTAGAACACATTTTTCAGGGGCGTATGGGGCCGCAGGTCGCGGTTGTCCTTTATCGCCGAAATGTCGTCGAAGACGAAGCCGCAGCCGAGGCTGTTCAGGTATACGGTGAATGCAGCTATGGCGACCATCGCCGCGATGGCACCGCGCGCAGGCACTCCCATCACGTACACATTTATCCCAAGGTGAACAAAACTTCGTTAACGATTCACCGACGATCAGCGGGGCAACTCTTCGACAGGTTCGACTTGGCTGGTTTTCGATATGGTTAACCGGATCGGAACGTCTTGGTCCGATACTTGTTCGAATGTCATTATGTCTACTCCGAAACGGCGGCAGCGACGACGACGACGACGACGACGTAGTCTCGACGAGTACCCTGGTATCTCTCGATTCGCATCAGAAGTCCGCTTCGCTCGTAACAGCCACGTTAGAAATCCATTCCGGACACGACCCTCCGACCCAACAGCCAATTCTCACTCGCATTATCATCGGTACGGAAACACAGTATTATTTTTTCTTTAACATTTGAACCATCAACGCCGGCAAAGCACCTCTCCGCTCCTACGCTAGCTGTCAACCAGTAGCAGACCTAGCAGACAAATCGGCTTTCCCGACCTTCGCGTCTGCGCACCACAACCTTCATTCGGCCACCGACTGCCGCTGCGCGCCTGCAACTCGTTATGGTCCCACCGTTCTATACCTATACATCTTTCTATCATCGTCTCTTTCTATCGCTCTGCCTTCTCCTTCTTGTCCTCTCCCGAGGCATCTCGCTTCCACGAACCATATCCGTGAACCGCGTCTTTTTACTTTCATGGGATTAACTGACCGGCTAACTTCGGAGCCCCCCCCCCCTTCTGTTTCTAGCCTAGATTTAAGGAACTGATTTCGTCGAGATCACAAGTTGTCCATTGTAACCAATGTGCTCGGTGATCGTGGTCTCAAAAAAGAATCGAACCTTATCTCAGGGTTATTCAAATTGACGCCAGTACGGAAGAACTTGACGTCTCAAATTGTGCGAGAAGAACGCGACATCTCGATCAAAGAAAAATTTTTCATTGATACGGCGTGATATTTTCGGTTTACGAATTATACGAAGCATTTTTTCCCAATAGATTGAATAATTGTTTCAATCATTTTCTTATTCACTTAGGCTTGGTAACGAGGATCCAGAAACTTTCGTATAGAATCGAACAAACATTCAATTCTAATATGTTCGGTACGTTGAATTTTTCAATTTATGAAATGAAAACAATAATTATACACATTACGGACTTGGAATGATATTTACACCGAACCCTAGATTGATCGATTTTATATAAAATTTACCGGACCCTCGTTACGAATTCTAAATTAATAAAGAAAATGATTGAAACAATTATTCAATCTATTGGAAGAAAATAGCGCGTATAATTCATGCACCCAAAATTCAAGTGCCGTATCAATGAAAAATTTCTCCCTGGTCGTGATGTCACGTTCTTCTTTAACAATTTTAGACGTCACGTGCTCTGTCGAAATCCGAGATGCCACGATCTTCCAGCACAATTTGATATTTCGCGTCCTCTTCCATAATTCCATCAAATTGTCACCGTGGCGCCACAATCGTCGCCTGCGCCCTAGATCTTTCGGTTACTTTTCAAATTTCTATCAGCCACTCGTCCGCTCGACATGAAAGTTATTTGACCAATTTTTAGCGTTCGAATATTGATAGCTAGATAAATAGTACTCAATAGATAACAACGGAAAGTTCCTATTGTCAGATTGACAAACGTTAAGAAACAAATCGCGCTACCTTTTCATCGCGAGGCTCTACGGCACGCCGGTATCGTAGTGTTGTAAAGAATATCGTCGGCGTCAAGGGGGAACATAGAAAGTACCCATAATCTCTCCGTACGTTATAGTAATGTTGTCAAGTTTCACCTATCGGAACATCGTTCAAGTCGATTCGTGATAGTGTGAAATGAAATTTCACAATCGGCTAACGCAAATATAAACGTTTCAGTTACGTAATGCGTGCCAACTTATTTTTAAGATCACGAATTTCCCCGTAGTTTTGACGTGACTCTGAAGCTTAACCGATCCTGTGAAATATTATTCCTGACAGTCGAAGATCAAAGGCTGCTATTTTGTCAGCCATACGAGATGCGGTGCATTACGGGAACCTGGATTTTCATCCTGTTAGTGGCATTGTTAAGAGGTAATTATTGGCGTGACGTGAAATTTCGCTTTCGTGCAATGTCTGTGTTGAGGTAAGTTCATTAGTCATTGGTTTCACAGCTCATCTTTATTATCAAGGTCGACGTCCGGCTTCGCAGTTAATACTGACATAATAATTCCCGTTAATACCGAGATACTATAAATGAGTCAATAAATTGCCTTTTGATTCGTATTCTCGTCGAGACTCTCGCCTTCAGACGCTCACATTGTTTATTGTCTTAGAGTTTAGACGTTTGTTACGTATGACTCATCGAACGTGAAATCCAATCTAATCCGTGCAGAAGTTTAGGTCAATAAGCAAATCGTTTTACTCGACAAAGCGGTTTCTAACCTCGACAAAACGCGAATGCTTTGCTCCGAATTACTTGGACCAGATGAATCAGATATTTTATTTAACATTTCCAATCCACACGTAGGCATGAACGAACGTATCGTCTAATAATAGTAGCTTATATTATATCCGTTAAACCGCAAACTCGTCAACATATCGGTATTCGGGCGGCGTTCTGTTATGTTTGCAGGGGAATTCAAATCTTTATAAAAAATTCTGCACCAAAGTACAGAAGGGTATTTATAGTCAGTTTATATGTTGGCGCAGAGTCTTCGGGCCTCTTTAAACTACTGCGGGATTCTCTACTCCGCGGCGATGAAACTTTATTCTGGTCAATTGCAGTAATCGATCAGGGGAATATTTTTTATCAGACCCATTTTTCCTTATCTTCGAGCATGTGCGTTCCTATATTTCATTCATTGAAGAATATCGCATGAGACGAAGTCAAGGCTGTTCAATTTCCTTTCTTTCTTTCTAAGGTTGGCTCGGCACGTTGTAAATTCTTGATTATTTTCTCGCATTCGACTATTTTTAATCTTGACATTGGATACGGGTCTCAGGTGTTGTATTTAATCACAGAAGTTCAAGTAGAACATATAAATTTTATTTATTATTCAGACGACTATCCCGAGTGAGAGTTGCCGGAAAACTGACCAATTGAACGGTTGAATTGAGTGTCGAGCGCTGGTAGTCTTTAACCGTTTGTATATCTTATTCTTCGTTAACAAAGATAAGCCTCTCGGAGAAGGACCTAACGCCTTTTCTTTCGTCGAGCCATACGCGCTAGTCGTGACATGTTATACAAATTATATTCTTACTTTACAAGATTATTTATGCTCGTATTCCAACACTTGACATTGTACCTCATCCGTTTAGATACCGAGTCACGGAAGCCGACGATGATCCCTGAAAAAGAGCAGCTTGTCATTAAAGAGGGAGACGAGCTGAGATTGTCTTGTCGGGGTGACGGCCCGATTCAATTTTCTACCATGAAGCTGTCGGGAGACGTACGTACGATCCGAACTCATTCATGCTCGCGATTCGTCGGTACCACGACAAGATACTAACCTGACGTTTGTTCATTAATAAAATTGCAGAAATAATTTTACAGAATCGGCAATCGAATTATACTATCGTTTCCGGTAACAATAAGGGTGAATATACCTTCGTTGTACCTCATGCAGCGGCAGTGGACACCGGATGGTACGGTTGCGCCGAGGACGGAATAACTATTATCAATGATGAGCAAACGATCGAACGTCCCGGCGAAGATATTAGTTGGATTTATGTCTTCGTGAACTGTAAGCAAAAACACCCCGACATCTACTTGAATACAAATGAAAAGTTTTTATTACCAAATTTACACAAGTTCATATGAAACAAGTATGTTTGTTTGTGGACTTGTTGATGTGGTACATTGCAGCACAAGACCAGAGGTTGCCAAGGCTATAGGATAGTGTGAATCTAAGATGTGGAACATGTGCTTTATCTAAATCTGCTATAAGCATTCGTTAGGATTTGCTCGCTAGATTCGCGAATCTATAACACTCAATTGACAGTAGTCATATGGATATGTTACGTATTCTTTTCAGCCGCGAACCGATCATTTGCTACTAAAGTGAATCTTGCGGGTTCAGAGATAATCAGATTGCCTGGAAGTTCCTTTGTCATACCGTGTCGGACAACGGCGGAAGACCTGAAACCAAAATTTCTCTACTTTTATACGGTAATTGTACATCTTACGTGTACGTAAATCTTTTTTCTTCTTTTATTTTCATTTATTAAAGGGATATTATTTAATTCAACACCAAAGTGATCGAAACGTTCAAGAATTATCTTGACTTTCCAAAGAAATATCATTTATTTGTTGCAAGAGAAGAAGAAAAAAAAATCGCCTGGAACGCAACTACCGATAGAATCATCAGACTGCTGTAAACTCCGACTCACAATTTTCTCTGTAGATATTAGACGAATATTTACTATATTCACAGGAAGCAAATCCGGCGGCACACGGTTTCAGATTCGATCCGAAAATAGGATTCATTAAAGATGAAGTCGGCGTCGAGGACTACGGGGATTACACTTGTGCATATCCGTTCCCCAATAATGTCGAAAAAGACGAAGAACAGACTTATCACTTGGAGTTAGGTAATTGATAGTACATTGTGAATCAAGGGGGTAAAATGGGACTTTCGAGACTGAGGATGACATTTTCAGTACGAGTCGTAGACAAGTCGTTAACCAAAACATTGATTAATAGTCAATAAAATAAGCAAACAGGTTATCTCATTAATTTCAAGTGCAATGATGGTAAATAAATATTTAACGATTCACGCATCACAAACATGCAATCAGCCAAACCTAATTTTAGCCGAGTTTTACAAGGAAAAACCAGATTTTTTGGAGACCTGGGTTTGAAATTAAAAAAGAAAAAAACCGCAAGTTTTGCCCACCCTGACTTATATAACGGACGATGTTTTCTAAGCTTTTGAAAGTGTCGTAGGCGAAAGGTGTTTGTTACCGAAGTGTGAGGGATCCGCACCCCCCCGACGGGGTCAAGGGGCGGAGTCCCCTCCAGAGACACTAAACGTAGTTTTTGAATAATTATTAACATAAATTACGAGATTCACTTTTAAGCCCCAGGAGTCCGAGGAGGGGTTAAAAGTATACTTTTCATCCCTAAGGATTAAAAATACTGCTTTATTCCCTGTCTAGACGCACCGAAACGCGAGGAAAACATGGTAGTGATACATAAAATGACTTTCGTCAGTCCTAGGATCTGTGTGAAACTACAAAGACGTTTGCAGAGATTTTAACTTGTTTCGTTAATATTCACTAGAAAACGATAGTTCAGTTTGACGACTACAATAGTCACTTGAATTCTACTTTTGCCGAATCGTTTTTCACCCTCCAATTATTTGGATGATTCAACAAATATCTTCACCCACAGCAATCCGTATAATGAAGTAACAAATGATGTGGTTTTTTCAAAGATCTCGACAATTTAAAGCCTCCGTTCGTCGATGAGAACGAATTTCATCACTTGGTGTGGGGAAGAAATCAGACTATCACCTGCAACATCAGTTCTGAAACTCACAACTGGGATGAGGATACTTATTACCTGAAGTGGACAGCACCGAGTTCAGTACCGGTAAGATTCACTGATAATTAACATTTTCAATGTAAGTCACCTGGAGTATAGTTGGATATTTTCTATGGCATGTAAACATTATTTCGGGTTGAGGTATTTATGTAATGATATCTCAAATGTCATTTTCTGTATATACGATACCATTAATACCTAATCGTGTACCTAAAATTGGGATTGGATGGATTTCAGGAAACAAGATTGGTTCACAAGAATCCTACCGCAGAGAGTACTCAATTGACAATAATAAACGTTGAAGAAAGTGATAGCGGGGTATATATTTGTACCGTGATGGGACAATTCAGGAACAAAAGTACACCGATAAAGGTTCAATTTCACGGTAAACATAAAAATTGCTACATTTAAATCTATACTCTCAACACTCGTTTCTTAATCCTAGTTCACGTTTCACTTATTCTTTTTTAATGTAATATATATTTTCAAAGACTAAACATTATCGATCGTATTAGATTTTCGTCGTCGACGCAAATTCTTTTATGAATTTTCCCAGATCCTAATCGTCCACATCTCAAGGTAATCGAATCCAGTGAGAATGCCACATTTGTAAACGTTACCGAAAAATCAACAGCAGTTTGGGCGATAGATATTGACACGTATCCCAAAGCAACGGTGACATGGTGAGCCTTCCACCTTACTACTTAATATTACTTTTTCTTTATTACGCAATCATTACCTCTTTCGAGCATTCCATGGTACAGTTTTCCTTACGTCGCTTGTGTCTGTGAATCAAATTACAACGAATGCCGCTGCCTTGGCGATGGTTGATGAAGTAAGAATAAAATATTATATTACTGACTAATCATCGGTTGGTTTCGACGTATCTTCTCTTGGGTGTCGACAGCTAACGCAGATTATTCTACGAAGTTGGGAAAGACAAGGAAAATTTAAGCGACGTTATTGAACGCTCGTTTTTCATTTCATGTATAATTCTGAAATTTATATGCGACATAGGCTCTCTAAGGACAAGACGGTAATTACCGATACAAGCAAGTACTCGCATACTGTAGATGGATTACGTCACACGTTCCAAATATCCGACGTGAGAATTACTGATGTAGGAGTCTACACGATCCACATCGACACTTCGAACCAAACTAGAGACTGCGAACTCGTACTAATGGTTCAAGGTAAACCCTTTGAATCTGTGATTACTATTTACTGACCTGAGGAGAATTTTTTAAACTTTGTTTGTTATACTTTTCAGCCGCACCGGTGGCTCACATCGGTGAATCTTCGTCATATTATGCACTGGGAGAGACCGCGAGATTTTCTTGTTATACTTCAGGTTCACCGTTACCGAATATAACATGGAGTTATTTGGAATACCCCGCTTTTCCATCAAAGACCATTGTCAATCGTGCAAATTTTTCGGCAAGTATAAATTGTTTCGACTCACCAGTTTTTTTTTATCTCTCTCCGCTACCCTTGCAGTACAACACAATTTCTACACTGATATAACTCTTCATTCATTTATTTCGTTGCGGGTGACAATAATCCAACTATCTTTTCCTGCCTAGAAAATATCAAACGAACTTTCCAAATTTTCCACCGTTGACTTGGTTTCACATGCCAATATAACGATCAACATGGCGGGAGATCTGATATGTAAAAGCTGCAATAACATCGACTGTGTCGAAGTTATTCAATCAATATTCGTTTCCGGTAAGCCTTTGTTACTGCTCGCGGCATATCGTCGAAAATCTTTTGGCTTCTTCTATCGGGAAGAAAATCGATTGCTGTGCTATTGAAAGGATCATTTAATGGAAGTCGTTGATTAGAATTACCTGATTATCACAGATGGAAATGGATCCTTCGGTATAATTGATCCAGGTTACGTTGTGGAAGGTGATAACATCGATGTTACGTGCGGCGCTTCTGTTCACAATTATACCGATGACATTACATGGGACGTGAAGAACGCTTCCAGGAACGGTATCGTCATCAAGTTCACTGAAATTCTTTAACAATCGCGAGATTTCCAATTAACACAGTGATATTTGTACTCTGAATGCACAAGTGGGACAGCCACAAGTCATTTATTCAAATGTCTGTGTGAAATTAATTCCAGGAAGCGTGATAATCAATCAGCGGAAGACGAACTTCACGTTTCAGTCAATTCTTGTATTAAAAAATGTGCAAAAATCGGATTCAGGAGATTATTTTTGCAAAGCCGTAAATAAGAATAATCACGATGAGACGATTGTATATCATTTGTCGGTACTGGGTATGTAAACATATTTGCTAGAACGGCTGAAGGGGAGCTGAAATTTTCATTTATACCAATACTTGTTTGTAACTGATCATTGGCTCTTTCAGACGCGCATGCGCCGTCAATCATCGAATCGAATATGAATAATTCTGAAATTTCAATCGACCTAGGAAAGGATGAGAAGGCTACTCGTAGACTAACTTGCATTGTCGAGGGAATGCCCTTTCCAGAAATAACATGGCTCAAGGTAATTGAGTCGCGATCTACTCGGTCGAATTATGAAAAAACACTGCATATTATCAACCTTTTGAAATTAAACAGGACGGTGAACGGCTTGAAAATAACGAACAGTACGTCATTTCACCGAACAAGTCTGAGCTGCATATAAGATACTTCTTTGGTACTGACAGTGGAAATTACTCTTGCCGAGCGAAAAGTCGTCTTGGCGTTAGTGAGAAATCCTTGAGACTTTTGATCAAAGGTAAAGTTGTATAAAGTTGCAAAAGAAAAGTGCAACGTTTTCCAAAAAATATTATTCAGGTGTGTCGATGGAAGTATAACTGATGCATCGTATTTCTAGAACCACCTCGTAACAATGCAGTCTGGATCGGTTTGATCTGTGTTCTCATCGCAATGATTGTCGGAGTGGTCATTTACATGAGATTCAAAGTAAAGCGAGAAGAGGTAAATAAAATCATCAGGCTAACGCGTAACAAGGATACTCATTACACGTCAACTGTTACAGCGTTTGAAGCAAGAGTATCGTAACATGGCACTTTCGCAACTTCAACAAAGGTCACCCGATTTCAATCTCAACGATGAAGATGAGCTGTTGCCCATTGATCAGGTCGCAACAGCGCGGCCACAACTCTAATCCGTAGAGTTTATACGCTCATGGTCGTTAAAATCTTGAAATTTAATATTAAGTTTCTAGAAACAGTCACACTAACAAACGTACCAGTTTTACAGAAATAATCTATAACACGCGTATGCGTATATGTTTCTTCCATGCATCGCACGTATGGCCGACCTTGAAGTAATCGCATCATTTTCTTGCATAATAGTATATTACGATACAAGTGCGCGAAGTACGTGATTCCTGCGCGAGTGCGAGGGTCACATACGCGCGCACGTATCGTATACTATTTTTTACAACACCTGTAATGGGAAGTTCGACTCGAGAAAATTGGAACCGTGGTGGCGTAACCTGACCGTAGCTGCAACACGGCGAACGCGATCGTGGTCAAAACTCATCGCGTCAGATGGAGTTAGCTTAGCTCTGAAAACTGTATCCTGCTGAACATTACCTAACTGTTTTCAACAGTATCTAACTCTTTTAGAAATGTAGGGGAATCGGGCGCTTCGTGCATACTTTTCGGTACGCCAATTCGAACTTCCCACGCAGGTGTCACAAAAAGTATCGATTCCGTCAGGGGGGCCAAGTCTTTTTCACCTTGCGTATTTCCAAGGTTCCGTGCGCTCTGAAAAGACCTATTTAGCCTCCATGATGCACAATTTACCTCTGTAGTTTTTGGAAAGATAGACTCAGTACCTGTACAGAAAATACAAATATTTTTGTAAACTTTATATGCCTAAGTTGTTATTCAAAATACAATATAACCATTACAATTGAATTCAATTTGGAGACTCTGATATATATAGTGAATAGGTTCACACAGTTGGGAGCGTATCTTCAATTGCGGCAATATGAAATTTTACCATGTCTCGCGATGCATGAAAAAGGTTCGTGAAAATATTCGCGTCCGCAATCGAGGAAGTTATAAAATTGGTTACTTCCATTCGGTCGCGCATAATCGGAATCCCTGCGTGTATTTCGTGCAATAATAAGTAACTGGTGGCATGCTGTTCGTTACCGAGTATAAAACAAACGCATCCGGCAGGATGTGGAATCTGAGGAGTTCCATAGAAAAATATGGTGTCATTTTCTGTGCGGTCGATTCCGTAACACTAAGTGGTTACGATACTTCTCAACGCTGAGTATTTAATAGTGACAACTTTACGGTGATAGATAGTCAGAAGTTGGGGAGGCGGTGTCAAAAATGCGAGAAACGAAAAAGTCGACCGGGCGAAATCCGCAAAGTCAAATTACCGAAAGTTAAAAACGTAGAAAGACCTTAAATACGAAAAGTTGTACTGTATACATAAGTATACACAAATTCATACTGAAAATTTTTCCTGAGAATGGGTAAGATTTCCAAAGCAAAGCTCCAAAACTGCGGAATGACGATTTCCCAACATTTCAAATTACCGACAGTTCGAACTTTCTGCGGAGATTTGTACCTTTGAACGAAGTTGGCATTCGTAATTACAGCTGCTACGGCAATCACCGCATTTCCGATTGTTCACATGCCTAAGATATGTACTCGCATGTGTGGTATTAAAAAAGAAAAAGAAAATAATTCAATGACTAACCAAACTAACGATAAACCAAAATTGAGTGAAGTAATACGTGACTTGTGTCGTAAGAATCAAGTTCTTAATACGTATTCATGTGCGACAAGTGTTTCAAACTTGCGGCGTTACGATCGTAATATTGAACTACTGATTTGCTTCTATGCTGCTTAAAATCCGCGTACGTTCTTATTGTCATATTTTTTATCAGACATTTAACTGTCAATTATTCCAATGGATTTATTTGAACAGTTTCGCAGCAGTTTTATCGGAAATTAAATATTAGAATATGCAGCCTACGCACGTTTAGGCAAACCGCTAATTTCTACGATCATCGATCAATCTTCATAGAATTTGACGCTTGACCTTCTGCTATCTATTTTTGTATCCTCAAAGTCTTTCGGAATTGACTAGGCGCGGAATAATGTTCGGAACGGGATGTGACGAACTCGATAAATCAAGATAAATCTCGGATTGGAGAACGTGCGTTAATCGTTGTTACGCGTTCCGTTCCTCATGATTCAATGACTTCTACAATTCATTTCCATACCGGTGTGTGAAAGCTATGCGTATTATACATTTTGGTTTTTCGCTCTTCCACTCGCTTCAACTTCGCTAACAATACTGAGAATGTATGATTACCGTATCAGCAGAACACTGGTACCGATGTTCGTATTTTGAACCGCTTCGGACCGCTGAATTTATTAATTTATCCTCATGGTCATTCAAGATAATGGTTTGATGATACGGGATGTTACGTTGGATAATTGATAATTGGGCAGCACGAAGCGACATGATCGAGAAATTGAATATTTCATTGTCAGTTACGACGCTTCGGTGAAAGCTGATTTCGTAACAAGTCCCGAGCTCCAAGAAATTAACGAATATAAACTTAACGGTAACAAAGTGCCAGAGCAGCTATAGCTTGTGCAATAGACAGCGTTGATGAATTGAATTTTAGTAAGTCAGGTATTGTTGCATACGGTTCGAGACGTTGTTCCATGAAGATGATCTGCTTTCACGGGGGGTTCCACCTCTGTTTTCGGACTACCAATCGAAGACATATGTAATCGTGATAGTCGCGCTCGTCACTCGTCATTAGTAACCGCTACGAGGAATAACGCTTTTTCACTACCGAAGGTTCTGCACCGAGTGAAAATATTATACAGACACAATCGGACCACTTATTCAATTAAAACACTCTTAGCCTCTCGATGTCAACTGATTTATTTCAACAGCGATCGTCCCCGATATCACGCCGCGTCACGACACAAGATGTTTGAAAGATGATGATCGAGTTTAAAGCGTCTCTAGGTAAAGCACAACAACCACCAGCTCGTTGTTACACCACTCGTTACGCAATTCGTGGAAACTCTAGTTTTCATTCGCCGTTCCGCGTTCCGTCTTCTTCGCAACTCGGTGACCTCGATAATTCTCACGTCGAGTGCGTAGTATCCAAATAATTCGCACCCGCTTTCAAATCCCATCAGTTTTTCTAAATTTCGCGACGTGTCGCCGTTTCCCTCACTCCGAGAACCCGTCTGCCACTGTTACGCTCCTGCGGTGATTGCACCGGACAAACTGTGAATCAGATGCCCAAAAGCCATGCGCGAAGCCCACTCTCATGCTCGATCACCTGGATCATGAAAACTTGATCAGTGACCGTTCGTCATCCTTATCTTATTTTCCCTCGTATTGTTTGAGATGAATCGATATTGATTTTATCATATTTCTTCGTCGACTTTAGCCACCTGGAGCTTCCCTGACATCCACGTTTTTTATATGGGTTTACGGTGTGTCTCCGGCACTGCGCACGCTGAGTGCAACTTGCATTATTTCCTTTCACCGTGCACGTTGCAACTAGACATTATACGGAGGTTATGGCTGATTGCACATATACGTGTACATAATTGTTGCGCAATCGAACCACCTTACATGTTTCATGACCCCTTTCATTTCAAGACGTTTCCACAATTGCGAGCAGAAGCTGAAGAGCGAGTAAGGGATGAAACAGAAAAAAGTCGAGTTGACTGTAATTCGTCGACCGGGTACGTGCAAACGACGACGTATTTTTAGGAAGAACCGTTATCAACACCAGTAATTCTGTCTCATGTATAAATAAACGATGTAAAGTTAAATACGCAATATCAGGCGCCTACGTTTAAGTTTATCGCGCTGTGAGTACTTTTTTAACCGTAAACTCGAGGCATTTAAATTGCTGGTGGTTGATAAATTAGTTCACCAAATTAGGTTATATAAAGTTCGAGAGCTTGCGAAATTATTTTACCGCGTTATCATTCGGTGGCTGGACGCAAACTAGGAACTGGGGACTGGGAACATTTCTTACTCTTCTTGAAATTCGTTCTGGCAAGCGGAACAATCGTTGGACTCTGCAGTGCATCAGAGGTGTTTTATAGGTATCAGTTCAGAAATCGGACGTACGATTGGCAATTGACCTAACGCATGCACTGTAAACTGAGAAGTGAAGATAATTATATACTTATAGAAAATTCGGTCAGATTTCGTAACAACAATGTAAACTATGAAACTTGTGCTATATTTAAACAGTTGGACTCTCGATGTCACTTTTCTTATTGTTAGTGTGGAAATCAACTCTATTGCTTTTCCAAATAAACCCGTAATTAGTAGCGCATGGTCGAACGGTGTCTAAATCGAACAGCGTTCAAAGTTTAGATGAGATTATCTTACGCATTTTCTAGACTTTCTTTCACGTCATTACGTATACGTTACTGCGTTTAACCGCTCTGTTCTCATTAGTTTAACATATACATATTTTCGTCTGCGTATGTTGATTACTATGATTGTTTTACGTTGTTTATGCACTTTATCAACGCTATCAACTGGAACTTCCTGTTTTTTTTAGTAAACCGCACGTGTACCGAACGCCTTAGAACAAGCAACCAACTTTACACAGCGGTAAGCTGCATCGCCGTCATGAAAGGGAAAAGTGGAGATGGTGCAAATTTTGTAAACTATTTTGCACATGGTTATGCAGTATGTAAATCAGGCGTTTGATCTGTTGCTTTCAATTAGGATTCAATTAACCTACGTGAATATTCATCATCTGCGGTTTAATAATAATTCGAACTGAAAACTAACATCGAGTATCGCTGTATTTACCGATATATTTCCCGGTATAAATTTTATCTGATGTTACGTATCGATGTTGAGAGAATCGAGAGTGGTTCTGTTTGCGCAAGATGTTTTTTTTTCTCGAACTGCCGTATAAACCTTACGGCATCCAAAGAATCTTATAGATCACCTGTATATACATTTTTGAAAGTATTTGAGTTACGTATAATTGAACGATGTTTGAATATTTTTACTGTATAACGCGCGAAAATAACGGTCCCGTCGAAGATACCTCTGTGTACCAAATTTCCGATTCGATTATTGACCAGGAAAAACCAGGAAACCTGAGATCCTCCGAACGGAAGTCTACGCAAAAGGTGCTCGCGGATTAGACACTCATTGGATATTCATAGTCGGATTGTTCGTATATGTATTCTTTGAAAATGCATGGTGACGTCAGATGTGTAGAAACGATTCTCAGCGAGAAGGAGTGGGGCCTGTTTTACGAGATTGGAGGTTGACACAGTGTTGTGGCGAGCGCCTTCACGAAGCTAGTGAACGGTCGACCCTAGAATGAGAAAGTAATCACTGGAACTTGCGCACGTTTCGTTAAAGATAAGTGTCCGGAAAACGTCTACCTGGTAGTCGATTAATGTCGGTCGGCTGGTTACGAGCCAACTTTTACCTCGATGTCGAGATCGGACTGAACGTGCACCCGCCCAACGGAACAACATGGATCGCTTGACGTTCGTCCAGGTGTTGGTCTTCGCGATCTTCGGCCTACAGCAAGGTAACGTCAATGACTAAGTGCGCGGCTTTCGTACGGTTTTCTCATTACTCGTTAACTGTCGTTTCGTCAGGCTGCCGATCACGTGACGGAATGTTGTTCAGGTGTCGTGCCCCTCCGAACCAATGAGTATGATCTCACCTGCACGATCGTGGTTTCCGATTGGCTACGCGCCTCTTCGTTCACTCGCGAACTTACCTTCGATATTCGTGTCAAGTCGAAACGCTGAACGCATCATTGTTTGCATTACTCATACCCGCAATCACGCGGAATGTACATTTTTTCTCTTCTTCTTCCTTATTTGCACCTTAGTTTTTCTTTCAAGTGCACCGATGTCTATGCTTACATGTTAAATCTTACTTTCACTACTTCTCGAATCCTCAAGCTGTTTGGCATCGCTTCGGTTTGTTTCATCGTCGTTTGTCGTAACGTGATACCGACTTTTGCAGCATTCCATCATATTTTTTAATGTTTATGTCACCGTCGTTCGGAGAATTGTTACGCGCTTGCGAGATTTGGTATTGTTGCAATTATTTACGAGCGTATTACTTACTGCACAATGTCATGATTCATTACGCAGTTTATCTTACTCGTTAAACCGCAGATTAGAAGAAAAAACCCAGGTCGGATTGCATATTTACATCACATTTCTGAACTCGACCGAGGTAACCTTTTTACTCTACTTGGATTGATCGACATACCGGGCTGATATTTATACAGGGTGATTTTTCTCCGGCTCCGAATGAGGGAGGGACTTATCACTACCGATATCCCGAATTTCAGTCCCTACCTCATTCGGAGCCGGAGAAAAATCACCCTGTATAAATACATATGTGAGCGATCGATGCTGCTGTCTTATTACTTGTTGGTCAAATGATGATACGTTGCCAATCTAGCCTTTTCCACCTTTCCAATAATTGAGCTCTGAACGCAATTGGTTTTATAGATTATACTTACGCGTAGTTTTATTACTCCCGCAGCTTGTTCATATTTTTTCTTCTCCTTCAATTTGACACAAATGATACAACGAGATATAGTTTCCGTTCCAACCCAGATAAGCGTTCTCTGGTCTCTCACAACAGTTGATAGTGAGCAATTTGTTTTCAAGGCGTTCTAAGTTTCCTCTCCGTTTTAATCACTCGCACGTTATACGATGTTTCCCCTCTTATCGTCGGAATTAGTTGGCGGATGATTTTCGTTTCGTTCTTGTTTGTTTCTCATAAAATCACTCCAAATATTGTTGAAACAACGGCGCAGGGCGACTCAACTCTGATGGTATGACCTGTTGGTTGATTTTATTCAAATCTATAACCAACATTCGTGCGGTATGTAACAATATGTTGATTGATTACTTGCGACAGAGCCTAGAATAGAGCCACGCTGTGACTTATTGAATTGGAATTATCTTCACTCTGATAAGTGTCTGAATGTTTTTGTTTTCTTTTTCTCTTTTCTTTCCGAATGTCCTACAATCAAGAAAGTACAGCCTGCCGGATGTAACCAAGCGAATATCTCACTCCCTCTTCCTTTCAGTGATCAGCGGGCGGGGATACCGCGCCCTTATCAGCTACCGTTCGTGCGTTTGACTCTTGAAAATCTTTCTCTACCGGAAAATATTTAAATTTAACTACACCACTGCAGGAGCCCAGATTATTTTCCGGATGTTTTGCTTGGACGGTGAAAAAACAGATCTTAATCTTTTCCCTCCGACCTGTTCTTGGCGATTCTTTGAACGATGCTGTAACCGTAATTCGATAAAACTCGAAAACACTGCAATGATTGCAGCGCGATGAATGAAGAAGAAAGCTGTTTGCGTGAACTAAACTCCTCGAAAATTCACCATTTGAAGACGGTTCCGTTTTAGAAGGAACTTAATCACGTGAAACTGCTAAAAGATTTACAGAATGTGGTTTCGTCTGGTTAGGCAAATATTGATATTCAATTTTTTTACCAGCTTGCGAAGTTACGAATTATGGATCGAGCCGCGCAATGAATACGAGTGAAATTTTCAACTTCGTTTTCTTATATTTTTCGGCTCCTTTCACCGCTTTCCTATTTTTCACTGCAGCCAATAAGTCGGAACCAATGTTTTATTTTCTCGTTGCGGCAAAAAATAATCTTTACTGATTGTGAGGAAAGACCGAGGTCCGCGGGAACTTGTGCCGCAGACTGATCATTGTTGGCACTTGCGATACCTACGATACGTTGTCAGACGAATAAGATGAATGGAAATTATGTGAAATTCGGAAAAAATGACTCGTGCTGAATACAGCTTCTTTGGTTTCGCCAGCTGTTTTGCTTTGTAAAATGCTTGGTACTGCGCAGCCTACGTAGGCATAGAAATACTCTACATGTTTGATACTGCGAGCATAATTATCGCTGGTGGAAGAAAGAGAGAGATGAACGTTGTACTTCCTGTGTGGTAGCACGCTTTACCCTGTTTTGCGATTACGTACTTTCCAGGATTCAAACGCAAACCGAGCGTATCCGCAGGACGTGGGAATGAGAGTGTTTCTCAGAATAAAATGTTTTCATCTTTCATGGTCTGGCTCTTACTTACCGTGGATGTTAAAGTCTTTTTTATGAATCTGAATACACGTAGTCGATGCGTAGTAATTCTTTAGATGCGCGGAATGCGATAAGCCATCATCTCGAATGGATCGAGGTTAACAGGCACGCCCTATTGTATGTAAGATAGGAAAGAATCGAAGAAACTTAGACTTGTGTCAGGTATTCGAAGATACAAGTCAAACTCAAAAGAGAAGGCCAAGAACCTGATCTGTAGAAGGGAACTGCCAGTACCTCGCGTGAAAATTTCTAGAATGACGACCCGAAGGCGTGGATAACTACGCAGGTTACATATTATAGTGTAGGGTATATTTTCATGGCGAAATTTCGACGGGATTTGCATCGCAATTGTCAAGTATAATCGAGGGGGGTGAATCATCGATTATTTGAATGCGAAGTATCGAATGTATCGACCAGTGGCATAATTGAGCAGCGTGTAACGTATATAACGAATAATCATACCAAGTTTCTTTGGCAGGTGACACGGCATGGAAACCGAAAATGATGCCTGATACGGAGGAGGTTCTTATCCGAGAAGGAGACGAACTGAAAATATTATGTTGGGATGACGACCCTATTCACTTTTCGTCTATGAATCTTTCGGGAAATGCACGTATCGGTTTTTATACTCGAACTCATCGTCAGTTACGCTCACAATTCGTTGGCGGCACGACGAGATCTCGAATAACATTCGATACTGTCAACTTTGAATTTACAGAGAAATCATACCATCATCGATGAAGCTTCCGGCGAATATACTTTCGTTATTCATCATGCATACGCGAACGATACAGGATGGTACGCTTGTGCAAGGGAAGGTGTCGAGATCAAGAATAACGAGCAAACCATCGATCATCCCGACGAGGAGATCTCTTGGATTTACGTTTACGTAGAATGTATGTAATGAAAAACACTTGTTCACTTACGGAGCAGAACTTTTGGCGACAAATCTTACAAGTGTTGCGAGTGACGGCCGTTAGAATATAATAAGCTCTTATGCCATGTACGTCGCATCCTGAAAGGGTTGAAGTTATTCTGTGACTTGGTGGAAGTTGACTGTCCGCAACATCATTTTACTCGGTGAACTCGTATTAAAATGACGGAATTGAAAGAGAAATTCATCACGTGCTGTTGATAAACGGTTGTAGGAAGAGTTTGGAGAAGCGTGTATGCCTATTTTTAAAATGTATTTCTATTCATCTATAATTTCAGCTAAGGAACCGTTTGCCGTCGCGCCTTATTTTGATACGTTAAAGATTAGAGTGGGAACAACAGGAGTCATTCCATGTCGGCCGACGTCACCGAGCTATCAAGTGGAACTCCACATGACGTACGGTGTAAGTGATTGTCTATATGAAGTGAAAAATTAACGAGATTGTTCCGCACGGAAGAAGAAGAAAGTCGATTGAATCGGTATCGTAGAATGCGACAGACGGGAGAACGCAGAGTGACGAGTATCCGTGAAATTTATGATCATCTTCCCACCTACGTAAATTAATGTTAAAGATACTAAATACTTGACCGCTATTCACAGGGTTCAGAGCTACTCGAAAACCCCGAATTCGACCCAAAAATTGGATTCATCCTGAGAAATGTTTCACTGGCGCAGACAGACGAAGTCTATAATTGTAAAATCCATGGCAAAAGTAACCCGGACAACGAACCATCGTATAATTTACACGTGACAGGTGAGTTTTAAAAATTTTTCAAGCTTATAATCGACGCAATTATGTATTCCTAGTGGATTTCCCGAGTGACTTCCATTCTTTGCATCCAATACCTCTACGAATGTTCCTCTAACTCACCATGTTCGATCGAGTTCGGTTCGAAATTACTAAGGATTTGTTTTTTCTCCTTCCTGCGAGAAGTGTCGAAAAAATTGCCAAAGCCGAAAATCGACGAAGCTGCGTTGCATCACGTTGTGTGGGGTAGAAATCAGACTTTGACGTGCTCAGTTGTTATGTCCGCAAATGACATATTTCTTCTGTCATGGAAATATCCTTCTTCGGTCCCGGTGAGTTTTAGCAGCAATTATACTCAGGTCGCAAAACATTGTTGTCTGTTCTGATTTTCATGACGAATCGTCCCAAAACTTATAAATATTATGTTCTTTTCTCGAACTTGTGATATACTACGCCTGACAATATCCAATTCTCAGGTGGGTAAATATCGACGATTTTCATCTTTGTTTCTTAACTCCTGCAACATTAGTTCATCTCTAGCATGTTTTTAATTACCGCGATGGCGTGAATACGGTGGAAAATAATATTTCAGGAAGACAGAGTCATTCCCGACCAAAACACGGAACCTGGGAAAGATAACGTGACTCACACCGTCTTCCTCAAAATCGTGAACGTTCAGGAACATGACGGTGGTGAATATATTTGCAGCTTGGAGGATGATTCGAATAACGTAGCATTCGAAACAACACACCTTAGAATTTGGGGTGAGCACAAGTACCGTTACGTTCTATTTTAATTCAGTCTCTATTCTCTTTTGACCTTTCAGATACGAGGATTTTCATAATAACTTGATCAATCGATCCATTTAAAATTTCCCTAGATCCAAATTACGTGTACCTTAATGTGAGCCTGGATGATGAGAAGAGCGCTTCGTTGCAATTACGCGAAGGAGGGGCTGCTCGTTGGAAGATAACTGTCGACAGTTATCCAGAAAACGTTACTTGGACATGGTGAGTTGCATCTCATCGTCAGAACGACGTTTACTTGGTAGTGTACTCACGTTTCGACGATGCTTAAAATTGTTTTTTTTTTTTTATTTCGAGATTGAAAATGTAGGTGTATGGTAATTTGAGAAAAAGAAGAAAATAGGAAAGAGACTGTGAGTACTTATTTTTACGAGAAATTCATTTTTGCTGACCAATATCTTTATCAAATGATGGTTTCGATCAAGCGAATTATCAGTTGGTCATTCAGGCAACTACGTCTGCAATCTTTTGAGTACAATTTTCTCACCTCCGATTTTCTCGCAAAAGAATAGCACCCACCATAAGCGACGAAACCCGAACAAAACAATTGAGCCTTCCTTCAACGCAAAATACACCGCCATTGCATTGATAAATACATGTTTACTGTCGATACAGGTTCAAAGGTAATTCTGCCGATCCAATTAAAGACGTCACATCGGTCGAAAAAAGCAAATACTCTCACATCCAATATGGAAAAGAGCACGTCTTCAAAATAGCTCGCCTTAGTGTACGCGATACGAGCAATTACACAATTAGAGTAGCCACTCAAAATAACATGACCGACGTCGTCCTTCATTTGAATGTCGAAGGTGAGATATTTCGGCGAATACTCCGTATTTTTCGAATTCCACAGTCGTCGCTAATAATTCGTGGTAATTTACAGCACAGCCAATTGCTCACATCGAGAACACCTTGTCATACTTCATGCCTGGCCAGTCTGCCTACATCAGTTGCAAAATTCTAGCCAATCCAGAAGCTAATGTGACATGGATGTATCGGGAATACCCAAAGTTTCCCAGCAAATGCGACTCAAAATCCATAATTTTATCGGCATGTACCATTTAATTTTACCCGATCAATTCTGTTCGTGTAGGTTGTCGTTGCACGTTAACATGTATAACGTGAGTTCCTTGATTGTAAGATTGATAATAGTTTCTTCAACCAGGACGTCGCGCCCAGTGCTGCGAACGGCGTGCCGTTTACTATGTTTTCGCACGTGTCGGCAAAGATCAACGAGACCGGTGATCTGACGTGTAAAAGCTGTAACGCAATTAATTGTACGGAGGTTACCGAACTAATTTATGTTTCCGGTACGTTCGTTCCCTCGTTTGTTTATCTCTGAGATTATTTCCACTCTCGTGAAAATAGATTTTTCACTAACGGATCGTATTTTCCGTTCTATGATTTTGGTAGACGTGGCTTCGTCTTTTGATATATTGCATCCGAAATCGGTCGTGGAAGGTGACAATATCAGTCTTACATGTGGAGCTTCGGTTTACAACTACAGCGATAGCATCAGATGGGACAACGTCACTGATTTCAAGAATGGTAGGTTTCCCGAGATTCTTTCGAATTGTTATCGAAATCTTCACGTGCGAGTACTCGAAATTCACACTCAGAGATGTTACCGAATCGGCTTCGTTGCAATATATTTATCAAATTTCTTCCAGGAAGGATATCGGTTGTGAACAAAACTACAAAGTTCACCTATCAAGCGATACTTAAAATACGTGACGTACAGAAATCCGACTCGGGAAATTATACTTGCCACGCATTTGATCTGGGTAATAACAACGAGGAACCGATGACCTACTTCTTGACCGTGAAAGGTACGTACGGCTTATACTCGTTCTCAGATTAAAAGGATGTTCGAAGTATCAGGACATTCGTTCACCCGGCGTGTCATTCGTGTTTCAGATGCGTACGCACCGTCCATTTATAAGACGAATCTGAATAATTCTCAGGTAGTGAAAGAGAAAAAGGATAATATGCGTCTAACGTGTCACGCCGATGGAATGCCAGAACCAAGTGTAACCTGGTTAAAGGTAAAATTTCACAAACTTCCTATACCAACCTCCTTTCCGTACAGTACGTTTAGAAACGGTTTTTCGCGTCGAGTGATCAGAGAGTGTTAACACCGGAGTAAATGACTATGACGCTCGATCAACAGAATGCGATTAGTTTTTCCAGTTTGGTTAGAAAACCTCGTAATTGTTTTGTTAAACTTCGTAGGATGGTCATCCGCTAAAAAAGGGTCAGCAGTACGAAATTTCATCAGACAATTCCACGCTTCGTATACGGTACTTTTTGGATGAAGACAGCGGGCATTACGCGTGTCGAGCAGAGAACCGTATCCGATTCGTCGAGAAATACGTGGACATCGTAGTCGAAGGTGGATCTTGTGCAACGATGACACGACGTTTTATCACTGACAATAAGATTAACGTTCTCCTTGCATAAATGTCTTCTGCACAACGTGTAGAACTAACCACTCTATACCATTTTCAGGTAACGGAAGCAACCTAATTTGGATCAGTTTAATTTGCTTCCTTATCGTAGTTATCATCGTTGTCATCGCTTACATGGGATACAGAGTACACCGTGAAAGGGTAAGTGTGAACCTTGGACTACCAACGGGTAGCGGAATACGATATTGTTCATTGAGATTTCTTACAGCTGATGAAGAAAGAGTTGCTCGAGGCTGGCCTGACGCATTTCGAAGAAGGTGCCGTCGAGTGTTTGAATCCCGATCTGACGATCGATGACCAGGCCGAGCTATTACCCTACGATAAGAAATGGGAATTTCCGCGGGAAAATTTGAAACTCGGTACGTTGCAGTGCTCTCCGACAGTAAGGTTCGGCGAATGTGTCGTTCAACAGCCGACAGGCGTCGGTCGATTGATGTTTGCAATATCTCGTAACTGTATATCGTGTCAGGTAAACAACTGGGAAGCGGTGCCTTCGGTGTAGTGATGAAAGCTGAGGCACGGGGCATTTGCGTCGATGGCGAGGATACCACTGTCGCGGTGAAAATGGTTCGAAGATCGGCGGAACCGAGTTACATGAAAGCTCTCTCCAGCGAACTCAAGATCATGATTCACCTCGGTCGACACTTGAACGTCGTCAATCTGCTCGGGGCTTGCACCAAGACCATCCTTACCAAGCGTAAGTTCTGCCTTTTTCATCGGCAACTTGGTCGTACGTGGTTCCCACCACGTTGACATAGCGGCAATCGGTGAAAGATCGTCAACCATTATTATTTTACTGATTCCCAAAGGTGAGCTTTACGTCATCGTCGAATATTGCCGCTTTGGGAACTTGCACAACTATTTGCAGCGTCACCGAGCAAGTTTCATCGACCAAATTGATCCTGCTACGCAAAAAATTGATCCAAACATTGGTATGGAGCGTTTGACCCGAAGTGAAAGTATCGGAAGTCAGAATAGGTATGCAATACGTACCTAGCGTCGATAGACCTACATGCTTTTATTAATGAACCATCGCCGTAGTTCTTGTGGTACTGGATTATCTCCCAAATTTCACTGAATGTTATCTGCTTCTCTCCGGTGCCTCGTGCGCTCACTGAAATATTTTTTCGACTCATGCGAACAAGTTGATCCCATTTGCAACGAAGCAACATGTATTTCATTCGGAAACGGACCCAAATGTTAGTTCCTGTGTGGCTGTGATCTGATGTTTTCCGCTCAACCTTATATTAACCACATCTAATACTTGAAAAAAATCGCGTCTCTCGAATGTACCTACTTCAATATTCCGTCCAACTTATCGAATATCAAACCCTATTATATGCTTACATAGCTGAACTAAAACTAAATGTCGAGCGGAATATTTAATTCGATGTGAAATCACAACTGCGTCGGTCCAAACGAACCTTTGACTCGACATTCCCCACTTCAGGGTTTATGCGATGCAAGCGTGGACGCAATCCTAATTCACTTATCGTAACGTAGTAGCTTAGATTTACAATTTTAACAATAGTCTGATAACAATGGTAAAAGGTGCATGCAATCTGTTGGCTAACACGGTGTTGTTTTCCCCCGACCACACAGGATAAAGTACGCAGCGTTGTCCTTTTCCCGTAGCGTCAGTGTAAAGTCATCGGATAGCAATAGTGGCTCCGAACTAGTCGATTATCGTCAAGCGACAGAATTCGGAGACGTGAACATGGCGCCTGACGGTGGCGTCTTGAGCAACAATTCGGTACAACCTGGATGGAGATCGAATTATCGGGGTGATTACAAGGAACATAATTTGAAACCAATATCTACGCAAGATTTACTCTGCTGGGCCTGGCAGGTGTCACGTGGTATGGACTATCTAAGCAGTAGAAACGTGAGTGACACTCGTAACTCGTAAATTTCAGGTTTCATCGAGCCGTTGAACTGCGTCGCCCCAAAAAATTCCGACATTTTTTCAACCCATCGTGTTTCAGGTCTTACACGGCGATTTAGCAGCGAGGAATATACTGCTCGCCGACGATAATGTCGTAAAGATTTGCGACTTTGGCTTGGCCAAGAACATGTACAAGGACGACAATTACAAGAAGAAGGGAGACGGCCCCTTGCCGATAAAATGGATGGCGATTGAATCGATCAGAGACAGGATATTCTCGACTCAGTCGGATGTCTGGTCCTTCGGGATAGTCTTGTGGGAATTTTTCACTTTGGCACGTACTCCGTATCCCGGAATGGAGGCTGAAAAGCAGTATGACAGACTTATCGAAGGATACCGCATGGAGAAACCGGAACATGCTACTGACGAGATGTGAGCTAACAAAATAATCTATTCGCGTGGGAAGGTGATAATCCATACTTGCATGTGCCGATAACAAACCTTCGATCGTTGCGGTCAATTTTCAGATACGCCTGTATCCAACAGTGTTGGAAGGCCAAACCCTCCCTGCGCCCCACGTTTCCAGAGCTTGTCGAAAGACTCGGTACTCTGTTGAACGAAAGTGTTAAAATGGTGAGTTGGCCGAGCGGGGAAAATCCGTTGAAGGAGAAACCTTCGAGATTCGTGAAATTCTGTATGACGGCAACTGGGGAATATTACTGTGACGATGCTTGTGCGTTTCAGGTTTATTTCGAGCTGAACACTCCGTACATGGACATGAACACTGTGAACTTGGCAAGCGGGCAAAGCGATTATTTGACCATGATGTCGGCTCCGAGCCACGATTATCACAATTCGCCCGAGCCGTCGTGGGAGTCTCGCCCGGATTCAGCCTACCTGTCGATGAGTCCGCTGAACAAAACCACCGAGCCTGAAATTTTCAGCCCCCGGCCGACGGTCTGCGAAACCCACTTCGACTTTTCTCCCCTTGACAAAACAACTCCGATAAATTCGGATTCGGAAGACTGCGTTGAGTCAGCGCCGATGCTCACCCCCGAAGAGCCCTACTTGAACCCCATAAACGTGCAACAGAGAAGGGCCGAATTCGTCAAGCAACAAAAGGAAAAAAATCCCAGCACAACAAACTTGGACTACTGCAATGTCGCCGACAGCCAGCCGAACAATCAGATATCCAACTCGACGAACACGTCGGATCGGAATTTGAACAAATCAAACATGCAGAACGTTTATGCGAATCAGGCGCCGCCGCCCATAATTACAGGGCATGACAATTACGTCAATATGCCCCAGCAAAAAAATGAACGAGCTAAGGATATGGTCGACAGTTTCAGTAACCCAAGCTATGTGACCATGTCGAAATTGGAACTACAAAACAGGCAAATTGTGTAACATGTTATTGGCCAATTTTCAAATACGTCGAGTGCCATAATGACTTTTTTTTTTTTTTACTACCGACGCAACGTTTGAAATTTAATTTGCCCAATCTGCCCATTAGTGTTCAGTCGTTCTGTTTTCATTTCTCCTCATCGTATTATTGAACTTGAACAGTAATTGTAAATCATATTAGGAAATTTAAGGAAATTCTGATCATACGTCTTTCTTCCAACTTCATATCCGTTGTACATTATCCATTAATGTGAAAAATTGTCATCAACATTGCACTGTTATTTTCGTTTTACTAGCTTTTACGACGTCGCAAAATATAATTTTCTAGACGCCTTTCGATCTGCTCGGAATATTTATACCAGTTTCCGAGATAGCAGATTATTTTTCTGATGAAAATTAATTGTAAGTACTTATATCCATACAGACTGTAGATTCTAAGATCCCGTGAGTGAAAAATTCTTAACCCAGTGAGTTGGGTAATTTTCACTATTGAATTAGAGTAAGTTCTCTTAATTATGATGTGATCTCAAATACTTGCGTCACCTGCATTTTCGTAGTACAGAGCAGGCGTTACAGTAACCTTAACAGTACTGAACAAACAAAGGCGTTGCATTTCATAATTCTTTTCTACATTATGCTATTATCGATAATGCGGTTTGTTTTAAAGCCAACCAGATTGATCATCTCAATTTATTTATACATATCGAATGCCAAACACGATGACTCTCGATGTTACTCATCGATATTTTATAGCCCATTGGTAATTTTTCAATTAAGTAACACGTCCCACGCTTGCGATATCTGTCAAGGTACAAAACCTTTTTATTTTATTATGCTATTTTAACGAACAAGGGGAACACACGAACTTGGGATGACGAATTTTGATAAAATTTGCGCCGGTGAAACTAGATCGAATTTTTCATCAGACCCATATTTTTTTCATCCCACGGGTAGCGGTTTACGATAAATGACGCATGACTTGTTTTATGAAAAATTTGTCATTCGTCTTTTTATTGCTTTCAAGTACATTTTAATGAAATTATTTTCTTCCAACAGTTAATTTATCGTATCGTTAAACGTGTCATTAAAAATAAATATATACAATCCGGGTGTCATGATCATCGTACGTGTCTACTTTTTCGTGCGCCATTCAGAAAACATAATTCGTTGACATTCGTGATGACATTTCTAGATTCGGTTAATTTTGCTGCGAACCAGGCGTATATTGCAGCATGTCTCGGGAAAGCGGAGCAGATAATGCACAGGGAACGGTGAGAAATACGTCTAGTTTCACTAATTCACGTTTCATAAAGATCGGTCATTCCGGATGCGTGGTTTAATGTGTAGAAATGTGTGCGTGGTATTCACGTTGACAAGCACTTTGAATAAGTTGTATCTGAATAATTTTAAGGAAAACCGTGATGATCGTTTTCAATGAATTCACGATGAATATTACTTATTGTTAGTAAATAGCCGAGGTACGTCTTGATAAAGAAGTAAATATGTATAAATTTACCATATATTACGTTTTTTATAGACTTAGGTCAGTATCATGATAAAAATTTGAAATAAAGATCTTACGGAAGCCTTGCAAACGACAACTTGAACACACATTTAATTTACCCACGTAAATGTTTCACGAGACAGGACAGAGTGGCAATTGGGATCGGGGGAGAATTCGTCGCGGGGATAATGATACGATGTGACCTTGAGAGTGAAGAAGATTTTCCAAGTTATTATTGGTCTTTGTTCGCAGTATTGAGTTCGTCGTGTATTTAACATAAAAAATCATATCGTACAATCTTTTGTCCGAGTAGCGTCAGTCATGGGCGGAACTCGATTTACCACATGGTAAAAGAGCGCGAGTTCCTTGTCACGCTGTAAACAAATACTCGTTACATTATTTGCTAGGACATTATAACTTTTCTTCGCGATATTCTTCAACGTAGCACCATGCGGAAAAAAAAAAGAATACTGTGATTTGCGGTATTAAACGTTCGTCGAATATTTGCCACGGTCAAGCGGAAATGATGAAAACTTGATAAGAGGTACACGAGGGAGGGGATTCGGTAAATTTATTTTCCGTCAATTACAGCACCGTCAATCGGTTTCTGATGTCGTCAAACAGTCATTGCTGTGGGTCGTTCAGCTTTTCTCAATTTAAAGTGAATTCTTTTCAATTGGAGAAGTTTTAAAATTTGAAAAGAGGTAAGCACTTGGCCGATCGAAATGAAGTGCATTACGTCTGCCTGCGTCGCCGTCTTCGTTATATCTGGACTGCATGAAGGTAAGTTAAAAAATTCCAATCAAATATAGCGAGTACGCTTATCTTTTTAGCGCAGTGTGGGATTGACAAGGTAACTGCACAATTTCTTCACATGGCTATTGCCCCGAAAATGTGGCTTTTTCTTTACTAGTTTCAGCACGTTTGGATATGTTTAAATCTCACAGTATTATCATACAGAATGATAGGCAGTCACGATGCATTGTTTTATTTGGATGAAAGGGAAAAGTCTACGTTTCTTTCTCAAAATTCTTTGACCACATACACGTAAGAATTTTGAGCTTATTTTAAGAGGTCGGAAATACTGAATAAAACTGTGATAAACATTCGTTAGATTTGTGCATGACAATTTTTCGGAAATCAAGCTTTTATCGTCGAGGGTAGAATTCTAAATTTTATTGTTCCCAAGAACTCACTGCGTTCTATGGATGTATTCGAAAATCAGTGCAGGTTTATCACAAGGCTAAAAATTTTTTATGGATAGTGTGGAAACGTCCAAAGTTAATTTTGCAATTAGCTTTGACGCGAACTTCATCCGGAATAAGTTACCGTGCGGTCGAAGACGACAACGCTTTCCTTTTAAAGTTTCCACAAGCGATAAGAGCTAGTCCTAAAATATTTTGCAGGAAAAAGAATGACTCAGTTCATCAAATATTGTCAAGTATATTCTCAATGCGCAAAACGCTTGAAGGCATTATAGAATATTTTGAAAACAAACATTTTCTATTAACATTAAATGGTCGGTTTTTCACGTGAAACCTGTATTAGGTATTGTGAAAGTGGTTTTTATTACGTAGAAAAGACGCACGCGCCATGTATGAAATCTCTTACTGTTCTCTTAAACGCCTTGCAATTTAATTTTCCTTTACCAGACAAGTGCCTTCACCCAAAACATCCGCTGGATGTGGTGACTGACTATTTTCGTATGAAAATAACGTCACACTCTTTCCGAACGATAAATGTTAAGGGAGTACCTTGGTCGATTTCGCCATTGTCGCATATATCTCCAAATATCGAAGTCCACTTATCTCAAACTCAATTCGGACCAAAAACACTCCAATCAATTTTTCTTCGAGGTAGAAATAAAGAAATGGCATGAATTCTATGAATTTAACATTGCGAACTTCAACGAGATACTTCAACGCTTGTACAATTTTGACAAATATAATTCTAGCAATAAAAGCTGAAATGTTATTTCATATCGTTGGAGTTAAAGGCTACAGGAGAATTCGTAGCTGCGAATACAGTTTTTCCGCCCCTCACTTCGGTGTACATCCATCGTAGCCAGGAAATCAACAGACTCATTATTCATACAAATGCATGTTCGTACAGGGTTTGCGGCATTGAAACCAGTGTTGTATCCTGACAGCAAGCTTGTTATCGAGGAAGGAGATGAGTTGAAAATATCATGTCTGGGTGAAGGGCCAATTCAATTTCAAGTCATGAAAGTTCAAAATAAAAATGCAAGTATCGTTTTCCAACCTACGCTCAGTTTCATGTTTATGCAATTCAAGTAAACGGATGTCATAATTTTGTTGGATGATTGTTACTTTCAGTCTCCGAAAGCAGATTGCGATACTACTAACAAAAATTGTACGCTGTATATTCGTAACGCAAGCGGAACCGACACTGGATGGTACGCTTGCGCCGAGAAAGGAATCGAGTTTCAGAACGATGAGCAAACTATCGAACATCCTACCGAAAATATCAGCTGGATCTACGTTTACGTAAATTGTAAGAAAAACTTGCAACCAGATGTATTGCAAAAAAACAATCACGGCAAACATCGTTTCTGCTGATTCGTAGCAACGGTATTTTAAACAAGGTTTCCGAATTGTAATCAATTGATCGTAAGAATAGTGGGAGTCGAAATATTGCAAGGAAAGATAACGGCTAATTGTAATTAACCGAGCCCGAGAAGTATGGTCCGCAGCTCTTCTAAAAATCTTCATTTTTCCGATATCCTTCTCGTTTCACTTTTACCGCATGGTGGACTTTCACCACCGCATGACCGAAATTCTTCGGTATATTCTATATTATATGCAATAGATTCACGGTGACAGTGATATTCATCTTCCTTTCAGCGTCAAAACCATTTGCTTCTAATGTTTCAAATGCGGACATAATAAGACCGCCTGAGAGTTCGGCGGTTATACCGTGTCGGCCAACGTCGCCGGACGTCACGCCAACGTTCCTGGACAATTATTCGGTAGGTACACATTTCAGACAGATTCGAAACACGGGCTTATCTTTCAAACTGGATGAATATAGAGTCCAGTTAACTGATGATCTTGCGACTTTCAAGTTCAGGCCAACGCGGTACCAGCAAAAGTCAAGACAGTGGGCGATGATACGCCATCAGTATAAGAAAGAACGTTAACAACCTTGATCTGGCACCTCGGAATCGTTGAAGACTGCAACCGAAAATTGCTGGCTGTAACGAAGCAATTTAATATTTTGACGTGAATTTTTCTTTTGGGTATTCACTCGAGTGTCTTTTATAAGATAAAAAAGACCGTAACTATAATTTTCAATCTTAAGGTAGTGAAAAATTGAGTCGCAATTTCGTATTTTGAAGTTACGAAAATCACGATTAAGAATCCTTACGGCACAAACAATCCCAAGGTGCCGGTTAAAGGTTAATGATAACCCAAAAATTACGCTGGAAGTAATAGACGAATATTTTTTATTTACAGGAAAATGCGACAGGACACGGTTTTCGATTCGACTCGAAAATTGGATTCATTAAAGATAAAGTGGGTTTGAAGGATGAAGGAAATTACATATGTGAACTGCCACAACACGAGAAAAATAATGATAAAAAAGTGGTGATATCATACACTCTGGTAGTTAGAGGTGATTTCTGGTGATATTTTTCTACGCTAACCCAGGATAATTCGAACGATGTAATTTTTGTAATTGTAAAATTCAACGAGAGTGACTCGATATTACGTATATGAACTATTCACTCAGGTGACAGCTTTTTGGGGATTTTCAGAATCGCTTTTCTATTTAATCAGATCTAATTAATTTTTTATTCATATTTTTCGTACGGAAAATCATCCGTGCCAGTATATCGCGTGAGATGAGTACATGCTACAGTTATATGCTATCTTGTTGCAGTTTTAACTGCCCCGAAATTTTTTTTCCACTATTTCTTAACTTTGCGCGAATAAGCAAGGCTATGATCTATAGCGATAGCGCGTAGTTTCACACTTTTTTGGTGACGTTACTTTTCGTTACAGAAAATGAAATGAAACCTCCATTCATCGACGAGGATAAACTCCGACACTTGGTACGTGGGCGGAATCAGACTCTAAGGTGTTACATCACTGATGAAACTCATGACCCGGACGAGGAGACGTATTACCTGACGTGGAAAGCCCCGGGTGGGATACCAGTAAGTCCCATTGCCAACGGCACTGAGCAATAGATAACTAATAGTTTATTAAAAAAAAGTTACATCTCGCTACGAGCGTTTACGTGAGAAATAACGAGTAATCGAAGCTTGGCAGAACCAAGAACCAGATTGATCAGCGATTGGTACGACTTTAAAAACGGCAACACCCTTTCAAACTTTGTCGAACGGAAATACACGATGAGCTTGCACGCTCGTATCGGAAACTTATGCTTCGCTGCTCTTACAACGTAACGTCGATCGTCCAACGTCAAATATCACGACTCAATCCCCAGGTCGACTAAAAAGTTTAATTCCAGGCGGAGAGATTGCGGCGCGAGAATACTATTAGAAAGGAAGCTGTGTTGACGATAGTAGATGTGCAGGGAACTGATAGCGGGGAATATACTTGCACTGTGACCGGAGGAGCTTTTGGCTATAGCGCCCTGAAATCAGTGCGCATTCAGTTTTATGGTAAGATGATAATCGCTGAACTCTCTCCACTTGAACTAGTACTTTTTAATCTTAAGTGTTCGTGTTTTTTCTTGAGAAATTATTTTTTAGCTGCGCTTTTCTGTTATCTGGTACACAAATCGATGATCGTAGCATATGATGCATAATATTACATTGAAAAGTTATCGATGTATAGCATACTGTGATTTATTCTAGACCCTAATGAAGAGTACATCAATGTGACTGACATTTCGCCCTTGACCCAAACTATAAATGCAACAGAAACAGCGCTTTGGGAAGTTGACATTGACACGTATCCTGAAGGAAATATTACATGGTAAGCTTTATTTGCAACGCTTAATTTTTCCAATCGGATCAAAGTGGAGGGAAGTACAGTTTTAAAACAATTTCCATGTCTATCGGGCATCAGCAAATATTCGAGACCTGCTCAGAAAATCAGTTCAATGCGTAATTCCACACTGAAGTTCAAATTTCTTTTCCCATGAACCAATTGGTAGATTTTTTTAGTATTCAAAGTCTGAAAACTTCCTAAGTTGGAGCAGCATCAGAAAATCTGACAGTCAATTTTTCAATTTCACTTGATTCCAACTTCACATTTGTTTTGGAACACAGGCTCGATACGGAAAAAACAGAAATTTCCAATTCAACCCGGTACTCGCACGATGTATCCGGAACAAAACACACGTTCCAAATACGTAATGTGGGAATTGCTGATTTTGGCAGTTATACGATTCGCATCAACTATGGGAACGAATCGAACGAACACGAACTTGAATTGAAGGTTCGAGGTGAGTCGACCGAATTCATATTTGTCGTCGATTTTCCTGATTCAACGACGTTGACGCGAACGGATTCATTTCGCAGCGCCACCAACTGCCAAGATCGAGTCGGCTCCGAATCCTTCGTATAAACGAAACGAAACTCGGGAATTCCGTTGCCGGATATCCGGGTACCCGTTGCCAAACGTAACGTGGCGTTACTCGGAATCCGCCGGTCCTCGATCGGACAATAAATCTGTCGAGACAATTTTTCCGGTAAGTACCACTTGATAGAACCGTCTGATTCCAGTACTCGGCCGATGGTCCTCTCGTTCCAGCAGCGATGTAAGTTAAAATTCACAGAAGCCGCTGTCGATAATAACCCGAAACTTTCTCCCTTCAGCCAACAAGAAAAGGGTCGTTAGAAAATTCCCCAACTGGCTTCCTCTCATTTTTGAAAATATCGATCAACGCAACAGGTGGTCTGACATGCAGAAGCTGCAATGAAATCGATTGTGCCGAATCAACCATGACAATCCTCGTTGCTGGTAAGCAGATTTCGTTGAGCGTTTCCTTCGAAAGTTTTCGACAACTTTTCTTGCGTGCGAACTTGAAGCACTTCCGCCGCAGACGTGGTCGGAAATATTAATGCCAAGCTGAAAATCGTGATGAAATCGCGAAAGCATGGAGGACGATTAAAATCGAAGGTGGGATCGTCCCAAGTCACAGAAAATGCGCATCGCTTCGGCTACGTTAATTTTCGGCGTCAAATTGACGAACGTTGAAATTTCAGGAGAGCAACCACCGGCAGAACCAAGTGCCCGCAAAGATGTCATCTGGATCAGCTCGATCTGTGGCCTCATTATCATCATCATCGTAGTCATTATTTGTATGGGAGCCAAAGTGAACCGTGAAAGAGTAAGTAAGGATTCGAGATTTCCGTGTATCAACGTGTGATGTAAATTACCAACGTATTACAGCGCCTGAAAATGGATTTCCTCAACGCAGGGTTGACGCATTTCGAAGAGGGAGCACTGGAGTGTTTGAATCCCGACTTGACCGTGGATGAACAAGCAGAGTTGTTACCCTACGACAAGAAATGGGAATTTCCGCGAGAAGATCTAAAACTTGGTACGCAATGTCGATCGATCGAACGAGGAAGCTGCGAAACCCCGAATGAAATTACGTGCTTTGGTTAAACGGGGCGTGCAGCATCCTCGTAGGTAAGGCATGACATTCGTGTGGCTTAGATGCGAACTTTCGTCCGACAGGCAAACAACTGGGAAGCGGAGCGTTCGGCGTCGTGATGAAGGCTGAGGCGCGAGGGATTCGCGTCGCGGGTGAAACGACGATTGTTGCCGTGAAAATGGTCCGACGATCGACGGATCCGAGTTACATGAAAGCTCTCTCGGGCGAGCTCAAGATCATGATCCACCTCGGCCGACATTTGAACGTCGTCAATCTTCTCGGTGCCTGCACCAAAACTATCCTCACCAAGCGTAAGCTTCACAAATATTGCTTTCAACTTTGACGAGCAAGGCTCACGTCGCAGTCGCAACAAAAATCTGCGAAAAATTCGCATCCTTTCTTATCGTGCACCGAATTTCCAAAGGTGAATTGTACCTCATCGTGGAATACTGCCGCTTCGGGAATTTACACCAATATCTGCAACGTCATCGAGCAACCTTCATCGACCAAATCGATCCCTTGACAAAAAAAATCAATCCGAATATCGGTATGGAGTTGTTGGCCAGAAGCCTAAGCATCACAAGCCAGGATAGGTAGGTTACGCATGCATAGTTCTGCAATTCACATGCTTCTACAAAGTGAAGTTATTGTTGATTGTAAAAGATCAGAGCACATCTCAAAATTCATAAGAATTTCACCCATTTTCAGTAGCATCTCGCTTGCTGCGAGGTGAGTTTCAATTTTTTTTCTCATACATGTGACGTGTGGCTCAATGCCGTATAATTTTCGTTGATTCCACAGGGTAGATTATGCTCCGTTATCCTTTTCCTGCAGCAGCAGCACAAGGACGTCTCATCACAATGGTGATTTTGAACCAAGAATAAGACGTCATTCTCATGACGGAGATTCCAGTGAAGTAAACATGTCTCCTGACGGTGCAGATTCGGGTTACAATTCATCGTCAGTTCAGCCTGGATGGCGGTCTAATTACCGAGGCGACTACACAGATCATAATTTAAATCCCGTTTGTACACGAGACTTGCTCTGCTGGGCTTGGCAGGTATCGCGGGGCATGGAATATCTCAGCAGTAGAAACGTAAGTCAACTTCGTGAAACAAAAGTAACTTGATCGTGCAGGAGCCGTCTTCGTCTTCGCTTCGTTTGATTTTTCCGAGTGTAAAAATAATTGCTAACCGTGATAACTAATCAAGAGATATGTGTCATTTTTCCACCAGGTGTTGCTTCCAATTTTTCTGAAATGTACTATCTGTCTGATTTCTCATATCTTACGCATTGTACGTCACAGGTTCTACATGGCGATTTAGCAGCAAGGAACATACTCCTTGCAGACGATAACGTCGTAAAAATTTGTGATTTCGGATTGGCTAGAAACTTGTACAACAACAAAAATTATACGAAAAAAGAAGATTGCCCCTTGCCGGTGAAGTGGATGGCCATCGAGTCGATCAGAGACCGAATCTTTTCAACCCAGTCGGATGTTTGGTCCTTTGGGATAGTCTTGTGGGAGTTTTTCACACTGGCATATACTCCGTATCCGGGTTTGGAATTCAAAGATCAATATGATAAATTAATCGAGGGATATCGCATGGAGAAGCCAGAATACGCAACCGAAGAAATGTGAGTGTATTTTATCAAGGCTATTTGTTAATGATTTATGCAAAACGTCTTCCATCGTGTGAATAATCTCTCTCATATATTTTCAGATACGATATTATGTTAAAGTGTTGGAACGCAAAGCCGACTTTGCGTCCCACGTTTTCTGATCTGGTTGAAAAGTTTGGAAGTTTGTTGAATGAGGAGGTTAAAACGGTGAGTTTTTGTGTTCGTTTAATAATTACTTCAATATCCATTCGCCGAGCGAATAATTCATAAACGTTCGACCCCGGAATGAATGGTGCATAAAAATGTCGTGAAAGTTTCGTTGTCATATGTCGATGTGTTTCAGCATTATTTCCGACTGAATACCGTGGATGCTGATTTCAACATTGAAACTTCCCGAGACGGCCGAATTGATTATCTGACCATGATGTCTGCTCCAAATGGCATCGATCACATTACACATGTTTCAACTTCGGATGGCTCATCAGCTACGGAATATCTTTCCATGAGCCCAGGCAAGAAAATCCGTGATACTTTCATTTCCAGCCCATGTCCGGAACTCGATTCGTCCCACTTCGAGTATCCTCCACCGAACACAAATGCTCCGGACAATCCTGATTTACAAATACGTATCGAACCAACGCCATCGCTTGCTCTTGACGTTCCACTCAAGCATTCGATTGCTAAGGACGATCAGGGTGCAAAAAATAGTCAACTTGAAGAGGATCATAGATATTGCAATGCCACGAATGTTTCACAAAATCGATCCGTTCTCCTAAACAATAGTTCGGACAAACTTGCGAACAAAGCAAGTTGTCAAATGAATATTATGAAAAATTTATCACCACTGTTAATCGGGAAAGGTGATGACGAGTATATCGATATGCCACAATCGAAGGTTGATCCTGCGAAAGACACATCGGATAGCCGTAATAATTCAAATTACGTAATTATACGCAAGAATCGTCAAAACAGCATACCGGTGTGACAAATTTGATTATATTTTTTCATACTTCACTCTTGAGTTGCAATCGTTTTGTTTCTCTACTGTCATCGTGTCTCGGACTGATTTAAAAATTATAAATTTTGAATAGCAATTATGACCGTGAATTCTCATGCCAACTGAGGATTAGTTTGAGAGAAAACTCAATTAACTACGTATCGACGAGTACACAAATTATCTACGCGTCACAGATCGGATTCTGACCTTTCTACGTATCTTATCGTTGAATATTACGAGTTCAATCATCAGTTGCACATCCGAAATGTACTCGATCGATCCTTCTGTATCTCGAAGCTACTTCAGTTTCCTCTGGCAGACGTCGTTGTCAGAATTTACATTCATTTCTTCAATTTCATCTTATTTCGCCACATTAATCATATCATTCGTTAGCAACCCGAAATTGTCACAGAATTATCCAGATATCCATATTTGTTCACAACAGTTTAGTACAGATTGTTTTTCGTAGTCCACACAAGGGTTTTAATTTATTCTAAGATCGACGTTGCCTGTATCACTTTCATCACGCTCACAAGGTTTAATTATTTATTTAAATAGCTCACAGTACGTCGTTAGTGGGTCTCTGCGTAGTTAATAAGGAAATATCGGAACGCGAGAGTATAATTTATCTTTTTATATTTTCCTGTACACACACCATCCAACGACACAATATCTCCTATAACCCGTTCATGTAATCCCTTTCGTTTATCCTGTCTATGTATCGAATAATTTGATATTTAATTCTTCCAATATAAGTTGTATATTTACAATTATAATTTAATAATTTAATTTGATTTAGAGGTAAAATATCGTTGATTAATAGAACGGTGGGGGAAAAATCACAATATCGAATATTTACAAACGCAAAACATGCTTCACAGAATATCGAAGTGTAGAAAGCTGCAATACAGAATAGGCAAATTGTAGAAGAGTCAAAAGCCTAACATAAAATCACTGGAAGTGTAAGCACGCAAGATGAAGCCACCGAGCTTCAGGGCAACCTACTAAGGTTGAAACTTGTGGGTAAAATTTTATTCTCGATTGCTTTTCTTATTGTTCAGCATCGAATCGATGGATCGATTCTACGATTATTGCTCATCGTAATTGACCGGCAACATTAAACACGATATTATACTTTGCCACATTACATATATACTTCAATTTTACTGTATGAAGCAGTAGAAAAGTAAAAGTCAGACAGAAACGAGTCCATCAATTTTATCAAAATGATTGTATCAACTTCACTCGAACATAAAGTTTCTTTGGCTGAGCGCAAGACTTCATTAATCGGAAACTGCGGTTTGGAAAATGGGTAATCGTCGCTGATTACCGATGAAATAAATTAAATAAGAAAATTCTTTGCGGAGTTATTACGCCTTCGATCACACTTTCTTCTAGCTAGTCAGATACTGGCAATGAGAAGTGACTTCTACCACGCAACAAAAATAAATATCATCCAGGTTATAGCGATTCGGTGAGTATATCTTAAATTTTATCGTTGATTTTAGCGGCAATGGTTATATGCTCCGACGATAATATTAGAGTGCACATTCTCCTAGTCATTCTGCGGTCGAAGTTCATGATTACAAACCTTTTAGGCCATCTAATAAGGAAAAGAAGCTGTAATTGATATTGAAGGCACTGGTGGCGGGGATATCGATGATTTGTTGTACCGAGTATTGCTATACAGTATAAACAGTCTCGGTTGAAATACGATAGTCGTCGCTTCCGACCGAAGAGCTCAGCTTAAGTTGAAGTCGGTTTTCCAAATTTAAATTCGTTTGAACAATCCAAAATTTTGTATCAACGTAAAATTAATTCCTATGTTACGAGAGAGTGAGAAATATTCAGCGTCACGAAATGGATCGCTCCGAGCTTACTTGCGTTATTATTTTGGTCATCGTTGGACGTTTTAATGAAGGTAATTTCAAAAACTACACCGCAAGTTATATTCCATAGTATTTTACTTCGCTACTGCGCGCACGATTGTCCAAGACGCGGTTCACGCGGAAAACGAACAGACTCATTTTGCGTCGCGACGTCGAATTGACTGCACGTTTTCACCTTTCGTAATTTCCGAAATCTAAGAGAAACTCATCGGTACATGTATTTGTAGTAAATAGCAACTCAAGTTTATAAAATTCATTATTGGTACGATGCCGTATGGTTTATTTATTCATTTATTACTTTTATCTGCTAACGTGTTGTTCATAGGCACGTTTTGAGTCTGGTGATATTAAAACTATACGTACAATGTATAAATATAACACGTAGTTGATAAGATAATTATTGCATTGCTAGATCAATACTTTCTATTATTAGCTTTGGACGTTTGTGAATACTCAAAGAAAAACCAAAAACCGAATAGTTGAAGGATGGAATATTCAAGATTGTATACAGATTATATAAGGTTTGGAATATTATATTACATAAACATTTCGACTTCCTATGCATCATCAAGTATTTTCGTTCAAAAAATTTCATTCAATCTTCTCAATCGTTTCTATTTCATCGCTAATTCTGATCGAGTAAGGTACGTCATGAATAGTCGTTGAATTTGGTATCTTCCGTCCGTTCTCAATGATATGGTGTAACAATCCCTTCTTGTATGTCATCCATCTGTTTGACGAAACAACAAAGTATTTAATAAGCTACATAATTAATAATATAATAACTAAATTTGTAAAACTGTACGCAAGCACCTGCGATTCTTGACAAATTTTTTAAACAGCTGCTCAGTTGTCGGATACTTCGAATCCATGAACAATCTGACTTGCTCCCAGATATTAGCACGGTTGTGTTCTAGCAACCAATAACGTGGAACGAGTAAACAGCGAGTCGGTGATATCGACACTATCCGACGGTTGCACATCTTTTCTCCTGCACAAATATTCACTTATACCTGTTATTTTATTGTCTGCAGTGCCGACATGAGATTTGACAACGACTCGTACTGCCTATGAGCGGCTAGATGACTCAACAAAAAAATTGTAGCAACTCACCTAAACCGAAGCAGGCACCGCGATAAAATAAACAAATCTGCATGAAAACGGTGCGAACATTCTTGGGGTAAATCTTTTGTGAAGTCGCAGATGGTTCTTTCATTAGCATCTCAGTCACGTCCGTTATTTCGTGCCACTCATTTACCTAATTTATTTTTTACAGAATGATTTGTCATTCGTTTTACAGACTCGTTTGAAAAACATATGGTACTATAGATGAAATCATCTGTAGTAGTAGCTTACCACGTCCTGTAGAGTCAGCGTAAAAATGCTTGTTCTCTCCATATCCACATTCATCGGTCGCCTGGATAGCATTAACTGCGTGTAATCGATCTCAGATGGTACGGACTGGAGTCCTTTGCTATTGGAAAGTTTAGCCTGCTGTGACATTATGTGTTATAACGTTTCAATTTTAACGAGAAACTTGATTCGAAATGTTTGCAAATTTTTCAATAATCATGATATGTGTCCTCCGAATCAAATTCTTGCTTCTTAGGAAGATAAATGTAGGTAGGCAGTGGACCTGTAACGTAGAGTTGGAGATTCGTTCGGTCGTTTCGACCTCGTTAACTTGGTCCTGGAATGTCGGTTCAGCTTCATGCGAAGATTCTGAATTCTTAAAGTCTTGTGGGTCGTAAAGCTTGTATTTGACTTTATTGACAACAAGCTCCTCGTGAATAACCATGTGCTCAATTACTCTACACTTTCCGTGTAATATGAAATGCACGTAATTGACCATACCTTTTGCATCTCCCAGCAATACCTGAAAAGTCATTAATTTCACATCATTTGGTAGTGAAAACCATTCAGTTTCTGCAGTACAACTATAATCGTGTGCTTAGTATTCTACTGTTAAGCTTATTTACTTCGTCAGGTCGATAATCCCTAATTTTACTCAAAATACAGCATTCTCTCATAGTTTCTTCATCCCATCCTTTGAAGTAATTGAAGTTAACTATAGCATCCTTGAAAATTTCCCACTGCTCTGTTAGCCATGGTCTCAAAACTACATTAAAGTCTTCACGAGTTATGGTCAGCAAATCGACGGAGGCTGCGATAAACGTTAAACGAATTTAGTTAATCATTGTATGTCACTATTCGTTTTATAAGCCGTGGCGAATGATTTTATAACTCTACTACTTCTCAAGTACTTTTTGTTACTACAGTAGCAGATCGAGGAATAGCATGAAGTATCGCAACTTCACCGAACATGTCTCCCGGGCCGAGTGTTTCCATAACCCTTTCGATTCTGTCTCCTGTTTTAAATAACAATAACAACAACGACAATGATGGTAATAACATTATTCGATAGAAATATGAATATTGGGAATTATAACGATCAGAAACAAGTATCAAAGCAACGTTTGATCCTTTGAGAGATGTTTTCAAGATTCAAACGGCAAATCGAGAAATTTGTTTTTAAAAACTGTGTGACATGTAAATGCGAACCGGTAACACTATCTTCGGCAATTTTGGACACCTTGACTTCTCCCCTGACAATGTAGTAAAGCATTTGCGGCATGTGTCCTTGCCGAACGAGAACTCGTTCTGAACCAAAATACTGGTAACCGGTCACGCCAGCAATTTGATCCCACATAGACTCTGGATACTTTTTATAGGGTTGAAGATTCCTCATAAGCACTGCTAAGTAGGCTCGATTTTCCTTCGATCTGCCAGGTATGTTGGTAAGGAGTACCGAACGGTCCTGCAAACGATATGACACCATCGTGGTCATCCATAAAGTCATAAATAAACATCGACCAATATTATTGAACTGACTTTGATTGTGAGCTTTTTTCTTTCAGGTACTCGCTTGCGCTGTGCCATCTTGACGTTCTTTGTTATGTCGTCGCCTACAAACTCTTCGAATACAGGCACTTCCTGTATCCATTCCATATACTCTAGAACCAACCGTGTTACAGCACGGAAACGATAGCGACCTTGCAGTTTCTTCGGCTGTGTAAATAGAGAAGTATTACAAACAATTTTCTCGGAAATTCCATTTTGAACTCTACGTGGTTAGTATACATACGTACTATTGGCTTTCTTTTCTCCGATTTCTTTTTTTTCGTAACCGTAGGTTTTACGAATATGTCTCTAAGAGAATTTGATCTGGCTCGGCTCATTTTAACGTAAAATTTTTACACTTTCTACGCGCCTGAGCAATTCATTGATATCCGCACTAACTCGACACGTCAACGTTAGAATCACTTCGAAGGAAAACTCACTGCGCCATTTTGGTTTGATCAATAAATCTTTCCTCGAGTTTTCCATAGCAACGCATTCTTTTTATGAATTATGCAACGAAATGTTCAACGATGTTTCAACCTTCAACAAACTTTTTCATTTTCTCTGGCGGTAATATAGGTGTGTATAAATACTGCATGTTCTTGGAGCATACTGTTACTACAGATATTTCAGTGCGGGGAGAGTTAATTGGTTGATGCTCACGGCAAATCGCCTCTGCAATTTACAAATAAACCACAAGCCAGATTATTGACGTGCTCCTAATTTGTTCTTGTCCATTTATAATATTATTTTTTGGTATTCACGAAGTGGAAAAGTTTGAAAACCATTCCTCCGAAATGTCTAATTTACAGTGAACATATCGTACAACTTTGCAAGTAATTGGGAACAGCTTTGGAACTTATAATGTCACGCTTACGACCACCCATCATTGCCGGAATGCAAATAATATGCAGAGTAAACAATAAACAATAACTTGCGTAGGAAATTACAACATGATTTACGTTCTGAGGTCAGTTAAGAATGTTGTCCTCCGAATGTAAGTCTCTCTTGACGTTTCAAACAAAGCGCTCTATTATTAATTCGATATCATTCTGGACAGAACATACATTACCGGTTGAAAGTATTTGACCCAGTCAGTCAATAAATTTAATGCAAGGTACTTTTATAATCTCGACGCTGAGTCTCTCGCGTTGTTTCAAAGTGAAACGCCTGACGCCATGGCCGACGGCAATTCGGTAAGCGTCTCGCGTCGTCTGCAGAGACGAAACTCCGTAAAATAGAGTTTGGCCAGACATTGGCACAGAGTTATTTAGTACACGACTCTGCCGCACCGAGCGCACTTGATGCGCGGTCCTCTCTGAAAACACAAAATGGCGTCGTAAGAATGACGTGCCAGCATCTGCATCCGTTGATCCTTGGGTTTTTTTGGCACTGCTACAGGGTTGACGGAAGATTGAAATGTAAGATGCCGTTTAATAGTTCGTTGTGTTCAAGCTTCTCAAGAACGCCTTGTTCTATCTACCGTCCTGTAAATCAGGGTATCTTTGATATATGGCTGAAAAACGACGAAGCTGTGATAGAAAATCCCAGTTTGTTTCAGGATTGCTTTGTGAGTATTTCTCTGAGAGGACTCTCCCTCCCTGTCTGTTATTTGAATCTAATGAATAATAATATTTAAGAGAACCGAACATAAAGTACGCTCGGTGCGGTGAAGCCTTGTACTAAATAACTCTCTGCCAATTGCTAGCCCACTTCTTACTAGTGAGTACGGCACTCGGGCAGTGCACCGTGCATAGACAAACCACGGCACTGCGAGTGACAGTTTTATCTAAAATTGGATTCCTCCGAACTTTTCGCTGCAAGTCGATACTCATTGTCAGTATACGATTTTTCATTCCTCATCTTATCGCATTTTCCTGCAACGTTCTAGTTCTATATTTATACTGCGCATTCTATCATTACGAAATAATTGTTATGCAAAAACGCAAGAGGCGACCATTTACAAATTGCCGAATGTTATTGGTATACTCATGTATCAGGTATACCAAGAGATTATCTTGAAAGTTCACAGTTGGTCACGAACTCTCTGTTCGCACCACTCAAGTTTTCAGTTTGTTTATCGCAGGCTGGCCATCCTATCATGAACTTTAAACTGTGAAAAGCCGTAAAATGATTGCATCGATGACGACGACGATTACATTGTCATTTTATTTACGGGGCATTCCCTGTCAAAACAAAAATGTCGACGACTATGTTTCCGTTTTATTTACGAGGCATTTCCTGTCAAAACATAATCGTCGTCGTCGTCGATGCAATCATTTTACGGCCTTTCACAGTTTGAAATTAAAGATGGGATGGCCAGCCTGCGAGAAACAAACGAATAATTTGAGTAGAGCCGAGTCGGCGGTGAGCAACTGCGAACTTTCAGGATAATCTCTTGGTGTGAAAAATATAGTAAGTTTTGAATCGATTTAGAACTTTTGACATCTGTTAATGGTGATCTGAATTATGTAATTCGATCAATCAATTTTCGAACATAATATGAAAAATGAACCGATCATTAGATTTGAAAAAATATGCAGCACATATTCAGTTCTCACGCTTATGTGATGAGTATTCTATATCCTGCTTGTCTGCAGTTATTAAAATTAAAATGCGTGAATAAATGTTCTGTTCTATTTTTCTTCCAGTGAAACTCGTATGCCTCTTCAACGTTAGGCCTGGAAAGATGCAGGTACGAAAGCTGCGTCTAATGAATGGAACGACCTATAGAAGGTAAAAAAAATTCTTTTCTGGTCATTTAAGGTGCAGTGCATTTGTATGTGAATTTTTTGTCCAGAGCTGCGATTAATTCACGCGAATCAATCGCGCCTTTAGCGCGTCAATTTTGCGAACACCACACGAAAATCGTATTTATAGTCAGAAATATAAATCTCGAATAGTAGCAATTCATTATGTGGCAAATGTAATTTGCATTGTCAGCTAAGTTCGTGATTGTAAATAAAGGTTAGTTGTTGACAATGGTTTTGACTTACCACCACGAATCTCGGCAAATGAGTTTCAAAAGTTTGTTGCCAGAGGGCGTTTTCACGCCTCAACTCAGCTAACTTCACACCATTACCGCTCATTTCGCGATCAGTGCTCGTGTATAGCGTGTTATACTTCACCGCGGCTCTTCGTCAAGTCACGAGCGAACGAAATATTATTAAATAAGCAACCCCAGAAGCCGTTTGAAAAGTAATTCAATATGGTAAGACTAACTCCTTCATTTTATTATATATTTGCGATACTTTAATATTTTTCTCCACGTGATTATTCGGCCAGATCGTCGAATTTCTCGAACGTGACATTTGCAATATTTTTATTAAGGTTATGTTTACCCTCGTACTGATGACAAGTGCATCTTTTCTACATCGATGAATAAGTACTGAAGCTTTGTTTAATACGCTGTGATCCTATGTGAATATATCGTTGATAAGAAATCTAGCCGCCTGTTTCATTTCACGATTCGCATTTTTCTGTCATTTAAAACGTCCATAGTCACGAATTAGGTTAGGCGAAATTATCCTTCGACAGCAAATCAACAAATTTCTGCTCACACTTTTCCGCTCAGAGTTTTGGTCTACCATCCGTGAAACCCAAGCCCTCGGCTGCAGATATAATCAGCATCCCCGACGACACGCATGGTGTTCCAAATGCACTTGTTTCAGGGTAAGTCACAATCAAGTATAAAGATATTTGTCATTGTTCCATTGGTTGATTTTCATCCGTATTCGCTTTTCGCCGTATAACAACTTTCTCAAAGAGAAGGAGAATAGTTGAATGAAATTTAATTGCACAGGCTATCTTCAACAAGAGCAAATCTTGGATTTTCACATCCTCTGCAAGCCTCCGAGCAAAACGTAAGTCGTAGTCAGACTGACTATTGCTTCTTTATACTAAGGCATTTACAGTTTTCACATCTTTTTATTCTGATCTCCAGTACGTGCAGAATAAATTGCGCATGGATATGGTTATGCTGAGAAACACGCAAGGACTTCACGCGCCAATGCGTCTAGCCATGGAGCTCAAAGCCGCTGACAAAGTTGGGAGACTACCGTTTCTTCCATCTTCTGGCCTCATGCGGGATGTTATTCTTGGTAGAGACGAAGAAATTGGGTAAGAGCTCTGATGACTGTGGATCACGGACCAAAAACAACGCAGCTTTGGATCTGAATGGAATTTTATCTTGCGTCAAACAAGTGACGACATTAATTTTACAATTCACAGATTCGAAGACATCTTCAACAACGCTGAATTTAGGGAACAAATGTGTCAGCCTCACGCGATGGTTGAAAAGAGTTTGGGAATTCTCTAAACATCGATTGGATCCTTATTTTTAAGCTTGTAATATCATAGTTTGCACTCTGTTATTGTGCTCAATGGCAAAGGCAATTAATGAATACTTTTTTCGATATCTGTGCATTTCTTTTTATTCGATATTTACGAATGAATCCTCGTTTGCATGATTAAAAAATTTCGTCAAATTGTCGAACAGTGGCTTACGCAATTACTTAAGAATAAATATCAATTAATCACGTTACATGTATGTAAGATTTTCAATCCGCATATTATCTCCGAGCAGAAAAAGTAAAAATTGTCCATGTGTATGAGACAAGTGAACAAATTACTTTAACAAATTTATCGAGCATCCGACCAGACGACGTCTAGCAGGCGAATCCTGCATATCTTTTTGACTTCTTGAATCCCGACGTCAAGTTCCGTCTCGGGAGAATTGTTCAAACGATTTTCTATGCCGCTCAGAATCGCTGCCACTTTATTTTCCCGGGCACATATGACAAATGGAAAGTGAAATTTTTCTTTGTACCTGAAATTTCAAACAACATATCGACCTTTTTTTCCCTCGTGTAGCAACGGAACAAGATATTTTAAAATTGGCGTTTTTACTCACATGGCATTGAGATTCGCTAACGTTTGTTTTTCTTCTCGCGTCATCTCGTCGAGTCCTGCACACTTTTGCTCGTTCTGTGATTCGGTGGTCAATTTTCCCTCCTCGGCCAATTTACCCGCCAAATCTGGATGCTTGATCAGTACGTTTTCCTTCTCTGAAAACCAATTCATAGACACGTTGACCGATATTCTTACAAAACAAACGGATTCGGACTTGAAACCTGCATTTTACGTTTCGAAAAACTTTCGGTACTGTCTTCAAGCGAATCCATCATGCGTTGCGAGCTCGTCAATTACTCAACAAAAATCAAAGTTACGCACCGTGGTTCTTCAGCTTGTCCAAATAATCATCGAAGGCATTTCGCAACGATTCCGTCGAAAGAAACGGCCGTTTTGTTGCCACCCATCCAGCCGCCTCCGGACAGTGTTCGATCACGTTTCCAAAAAGCCATTCAAACTGTTCCGTGGGTAGAGCATTAACTTCAAGTATACTCAATATCCCGCTGGGTGACATTATTCTAAACAAGCTATTTAAAGACATTTTATTACCGACGTATATTGCCAAACTTATTGACTCGATATTGTTGTCACACCGGCATTTTACCGACTGCATAAAATCACGCGATCATCTTACAATTGTTGAAATAGATTCTAACAAGTATCAGGATTACATTGTTGACTTGTCATTTATCACACTTTTTATCGCATACCCGAATGCCTTTCGAAGATCAGCTACCAACGATAAGTAAGTTAATATAAGCTGGCAGTCTGACTAATTTTTAGAATCTTGCCATTTCTACAACGCCGAGCTAAGCGAATTGTTATTGTAACTGTGAAAAAAGATACCTGTGCAAACGTTTGTGCAGATGCGAGGTAATACAATCTGATATAAAATTTTCGTATCATTACAAACTTGATTACAAACGATACTTCACCTGAGTTATTCTACAAATTTGTTTCGTTGAAATTAAAGGCTCGTCAAAATAGGCGCGTTGATTTTTGATTTTTTATCGTTTTGTAAATGCAAGTTAAACAGTCGCTATCGCATGATTCTTCGCGTCGAACGAGTAAAAAGGTTCACTCTCATACACTTGTTTACACCGTCTACTGGAATTCGTCCGTTATCGCATCTTCGTATCGAGAATGTTGCGTAACATTTGACAAACGTGTGACATTGTACACACGTACACACGTATAGCGACACGTTCACCTGCGGCGTATCGGTATATTCGATATAAAACTGACGTTATATTACTCACGTGTTGCTTCGAAACGTTCTTAATCGCCGTTATGTTTCGTTATAGAAATCCTGCACTATAATCGTAATCTCTACCACTGGAGGCTGGAGCAAAGGTCATCGTATAATTACGCGATACTGCTCGTTTCGTGAAAACATTTTCCCAGATATCGTTCGGTATTTAATACACAGATGACTGATATATATCGAACGAAATCTGTTTAATTTGTTAGCGTTAGTCACGATTTTTTTATACACACACCGCTATCAAACGTTAAATTCATTGCGAAATATTGATGGAATTTTTTGCTACGTGCATTTGTACTTACAATTAGTAAGCATCTTATTTCACTCGACGTCTGTTCGTCCGTTTCTTTTTTCTATCTCAACGAAACTCGTTTCCGTATAATTAAGTAAAAACTTGCAGCATTATCTTGATTTGTTTTTAATTTTGACATTTACCGCCTTGCTTACGTATTATACTTCCGGTATTTTTTCCGCACATTCATCAATCGCCGACAATGAAACTGACAATGAGCTGTTTCCGAACAGTTAGTCATTTCCGTAGTCAGATAGAAATACAGCTTGTACGGAGTACAGCAAATTGTACGGAACTTTCTCCCTCTGCGCACTGCATAGTCTATGGCCGCCCGATACATAGCCCGCGAAAATTCAAATTCAAATATTCCCCGCCGTATTTTTAAGTCAATCGAATTCACGGTGGTTTCGATTATTAACCAGGCTGTAGATTGGAGATATTGTTTAATTCCTGATCGTGCATAGATGTAAACAGTATTCGTGCTGTTGTAGCTATGTTTTTTAATTACGCCACCTAATTCGCATACTTTTATCTTCATCTACGTTATCGCGTGCGGAATTACTTTCGAGAGATGGTATTCTTAGATATTTTTTTACCTTCGTGTACGCGTGACTCATAAATTACGTTCATCAAAGGGCGTCGAATGAGCTTCTCGAAGCTGTCGCAAACTGCACCCTCCCCCCCCCCCCCCCCCCCTCCTCCCCTCTTCACTCTCCGCCCTTCTCACTTTTTCCGTTTCTGTCTAGATGCACACGACCAGAGGCTGTTAGAGGGCAATTAGGTGGACCTGCCATTGATGTGGGCTCCAATAACGAATGCAGGTGTAACATTATGATCGTGAGTATACAATGATCAGGCGCCATTTTACTTTCAACCTGAAAATCGGGTATATTCTCCAGTCATGAGAATTGGAATGATTCTCGTTCGAACGGATTTTATGCAAATCTTTATTAATACGGTAGACGCGGTTTAGAGGGTAAAAGAAAGCACACGAAGCTATCGAAATGCGCAGTATTCTTGAAATCTTCGTGCCAAACAACCATCATTCGAATCGCCGTGCAAATTCGGATACAATTTTTACAGTCACAATGTTTTATTATTGTCAGATTCTTTTTATCTTACCGAATCAAAGTGGAGCGGTAATCGTACTTCCACACCGACAAAAATTTCATTTGTTACAATTAATAGAAGAAGATAGGAAAATGGGTATTGTTATAATAATGTTTTCAATATTATTGAAATTATAAGAAAACATGGTACAAGTAACGAGGTATTTAATTAAGGTGATTGCAGTTGTAGATACTGCATTTTCTGTTTATTGCAACATTCTATCCATTTGTTTAGTTCACTACTTTTCTTTCTCTTATATAAGGTCTCAACATCAATTTATTATTGCATCGAAATCAAGGTATCGCTATAGTTACGATAAAATATAGTACCTACAAGTAATCATAATCAACAAAAATAGTAACACCATGCAGGCTACACAGTGGGTCCCCTATTTCCCCAGAAGTACTCTATTTTTTTTTTCTTCCCGTACAAGCACTTTCAAACTGAAGGTTTCCCTTAAATTCACCCTAAAGCAGTCAATTTCCTCCAAAAATCCCCTTATTTTAACTGTCAGTTGCTTTTTTTTCATCAACTAAAATGGACCGAAAGGATCATTTAATTCTTGAGAACAGTGCTTATACTTCCAACTTAATATGGGAACAAACAGAAATATGCATTGAATCTCGAAACTCTTTTATAATTCATAAAACCATAATTTTTACGGTTTAAGTTTAGTTTCATTTTAGTTTACGAAAAATAAATAATTAGTAAACATCAAAAATTTCAATGTATTTTAGATAAAACATTTCAATACGAATATTCAATTACCCGAATATTTTTATAATTACAGGGGTTTTTCTTTTTGTATAATACCAACATATTTTTGGCGTAAAAACTTATCGAAATAATTTCAATTCGACCGAAATAACGGACACCCAAGTGTGTATTTAATTTCACTATATTTGGTCAGTACTATGAAAAAATATTGAAACCTTAAACCCCCTTATTTTAACAAAGCTTTCCCCCGTTTCCCCTAAAATTGCCTGGCACGAGCACTGTCAAGCCTGTAGCACAGGTTAGAATTTCCGGTTACAGCTGCACAACACTCATTTTCATTTTCTACCCAAAACAATATTTTTTTCTTCACGGTAAGAAATGAAAATAGTCGAGGACTGTTACCGTTGTACATGCAACCGCAGCTTTAAAATTTCTCTCGGTACACACGCGCTTGTTGCTGAGCTTGGAAAGTTTTTTTTTATTTTTTTTTTCCAAACAAGTTTCCGTAGGTCCTTCGGTACGAAATCCATGTGTAGGTATAAGGGACGCGTTGATCCTGCCGAGTAGGAAACGGGAGGAATGGAATGGAAAAGAAGAGAAAAGGACTGGACGTTTTATTACAGTTTTCATCCTCAGATTAGTCCCTTTGGAAGCGTCGATACTCGATTCCGCAGCTAGCCGGGTCTTTATTGCCACCATAAAAGTATCTATTTGGCGTTTTCAGCCGCACCCTGTGCCGCAGGCACCGCGTTACGTTGTGTAAGGGTATGACGGGTGCAAAGCGCGAGGGTAGGAATGAAAAGTAGCGGCAAAGTTTGAGGAAACTAGGGAGGACAGAAGACGGGGAACCGTTTCTCCGCTCTCCGTCAACCCTTGACGATCTTTTGGAAAAATTCCAAAAATCCCACGGAATCTCGAGGATCTACGACCACGGACGCGGTGGGTCCAAACTCGAAGGCTTCTCTGCGCTGTTTCCTCTTCTGCGACACAGCCTGTACGTTACACACCCACTACGGACAGATCAGATATACAAGGGTGTAAATAACGCGTCACGAGTTAATGTCACAGGGTTAAATTTGGAACGATGTCCTTTCGGCTCTTTCGATAGCTTGCCTTGCCGAATATTTTCTGTAGTAAATTAGTCAGGTTTAAATACGCAACGTTAACGTAACGAGACGTTTTTTGGGGGGGATTGTTTCGTAACTTTGGGATTTTTTTTCAAATTCAGTAAACCTATGCTAATTTTCCTAACTCGACTGACCGACCTTCAAAGTTATTCTGAAATTGTAAAACAGAGGCTTCGTTTTCTCCGACGTTTCGTTACGTTAAATGTGACTAATTGTAAACTCGAATTAAAATGTGGTAAAAAAATCGCCAGTTATTCGGAACGAAAATTCGAACCTACTTTTTATTATTCTCCTTCCGACATAACTATATGTACATACATATTTCCTAATCATAAATCTGCGAAAAGAAGTTTATAACTTCAAATCGCATAAACTTGAACCACAGCGAATCCCGATACTCGCTTATTTCATCGCGTTACAGTTTTACCAATCATTATAAAATCTATCCGAAAAAAATGAGGTCTTGCAATTAGCGCGTCATATTAACGCGTCTGCAGTTTCAGATGCGTTAAAAAATAATCGTTCGTAAATTAGGTAGATCAAATATAGACGAAAAGACAGCCTACTTCGGCGTTTATATTTTAATTGCAGACGTCTGATAATTCGACGAGTGCAATCGCGGTGAACGCACCTTTGTTAACATTTTACAAACCTCTCCGAAATTCACTTACAGGCAACGGCCACGATTCTTCGCCATCTCTCTCTCTCTCTCTTTCTCTTTTTTTTTTAGGAAGCGTTCGCCGTGTCAGAAAATCTTGCCCTCGATCTCCGTCGAATCATGCGTTGGGAAACCGAAAATTGTGTACAAACTTACAAGTTATATTGCACCTGCGAGTAGGCCATGCAATTTGTCTGAGAAAAAAAAATAAAAAATAAATAAAAAAAGGTGCACGAAACGAATAGCCCTGTAATACGCTTCGTTTTTTGATCGTTGCGTTGCAGGTATCACTCACCGGTCTCGCAACCTCAATTCAAAGCTCGTACGTATAAATTCGTACGCTCCAAAACCTCGATTATACGTCTAAGCTGATCCGCCCTGTAGATTAAGTCGCGACGTATACGAATTCGTGAAGAAAACCCGCTCGACGATTACGGAATTTAGATGTTTCAGTTTACCGTGGAATTAGTTGGAAAATCTGTATCCACGTCGCCTATTCTCTTACTCGAGGGTTTCGTGCGATTAGAACGGTGACGATTAGCTAATCGAGAGCTTCGGGTGGCAAATTAGAGCTATCAAGAGTCGTAACGAACACCGTATAAAAGAGAAAGGATTTGCCTAATCCGCCGCAAATCTCGCGGCTCGTCTATTTATTCAGTTATAATCAAATTGACCGTAGTTTGTGAAATTGTACGCGACTCGGTTCAATCAACGTATCGATTCTCTGCTAGCATATGCCTACCAATCGGTGAATTTACTTTCTCAAAAACACGACGATCTCTTTCATCTTCTTTCCAAAATGATCTTTCTCATTCGTCCAGTGCTCCGCTGTATCGCATTTTTCGATCTTCGGCGTGCGTCGTTGCACGTGCGTGCGTTAGGTGTCGAAATGTGTAAGGATTTTGCCGAAAAAGGAAAGAAACAAATTGACTCAACGTAATTTGATTGCCCGTTTATCGAAATACCTCGAAACGATTTGAGATATACGATAAGCTCGCCGTGCTTGACGTCATCGGTGTGCTACGAGGTCGGCAATAAAACATATTTAGAGCAAGGCTCGCGCGGTAAAAATCCATAAGATTTTATCAATGTCGTCTTTTCATAAGTCCTATATACGCCTATCCGTGCAGTGCCTGTCGGTGCGTGGATATACAATTTTACGTCCATGTCCGTAAGTACGGACACACGCGCATCCAAGCCCCAGAAAACTTTCAGGACTCTTTACCTCTCACATTGTCGTTCCCTCTTCCTCGGCTAATCCATAACTCAAACAGACTTCTATACCCGTTTATTATTCTTACACCCCTGGCGGTTAGCGGAGATTTATCCAACGAATCGTTCGCTGTTATCAATCCTTTGTTTACACGACACAGGTATCGAATGCCCGGTCAAAGCACGTCTATGAGCAACTTGACCGCAACGCTGAGTCACTTTGAACTTTGTTAGTCACGAGTCGTTGATTCGTACACTTGTGCCTGTGCCTTAACTTGACACTTTGCATTATCAACGATCTCGATAATTTCTCACCTGACTTCCGTACCGGTACGTATAAATGGAATAAGTCACGTCATAATGCGAATGACGCTTCGTCAAACTCCTTAAAACTTACAAGCACGGTGAAATAAAAATTCTCCCCTTTATTCTCAGCGTTGGAAAAATCGAACGAGTACGGTATCCTGCGTTTATTTCGGACCCTCTCACGACCAACAAGATATTGGCACGGCGGCTGGTTTTTAGCACGACATGGCACAACGCGTTCGATGGTGTGATGATGCTAGGTCATAACGCGCAACGAGGAAATGGCATAAATTGGATGAGGGTGGAGCACCGAGCGCTTCTCTCGCCTCTCTCTCTCCCTCTCTCTCTCGGTGGCTGGTAAATAATTGGAGTGCTTTCGAAACAACCCCTGAGGCAATCCGTGCAGTATGTGATATTATATGATTTATCCCGCGAATGAATACAGGCGGTAACGGCTATTCCGCACTCTCCTCGATCTTCGATAACGTAGGTCAATAAATCCGATGACGATCTCAGGCCGCGGATATCTTGACGAAATAGATTACCAAACGACGTGTACTTGTCGGCTCGAGACTAATTTTCATGCCATTTCTATTCGCGAGAATAACGCGTCGGAATTTTACACCCGTGAATCAAGTTGAAAATAAAATCGCGGAAAAATCGTCGACTGCCCGGCGACTCCGGTGCAGCAATGTTAAAACGGTTCGCGGGTTAGGAGGGAAAAAATTAAAGAAGTTGTTCGAAAGTGGGCGGAGGAGTTGAACCGGGGATGCAGGGGATGGTTCAGGGAAACCGCAGGGGTCAGGGGGGTCGGACATCGATCTGGTAGTTAAGTTAAGGGCCCCCCAGAGACTCGTTGCCACAACCACCGTCGCTCGCTCGCTTCTGCCCCCGACATCTCTCTCTCTCTCTCTCTTTCTCTCTCTCTCTCTCTCTCTTTCAGCGAGACGAAAATCCGGAGGATTCACTACCCCCGGTTACGTCGCTGCTCCCTGCATAACCACATAACCACATATCCACCCCGCAACACGCACACATACGTGCGGTGTGCCGTTTTTACGGACTTTTTCAAGTCCCGAAAACACGACGCCGGCTATGCGACTAGAGCTTGTTTGCTTCCCTTTCCGTAGCGTGTTTTTTCTTTGTTTCGTTGTCATTATGGCCCTTGATATTTTTCAATGCAAATGTAAATAAGCGCAAACATTCTTGTGATATAATATGTAGGTATGTATGTAATATTAGGTACACAAGAACGTGGCGTACGATTCAATGGAAAGTTGTCGGTGAAATGTTTTAGAAAGTTTAATGTTTCGGACGTTGTTATCTACGTTCTTATAATATTAAAAAAAAAGCTTTGCTTTTACTCGATGAAAGTACCAAAATCGCTCGTGCTGATGAAACTTTGATATAGGATTCCTGATACACCTTGAACATTTTTTCATTTTCAAGATCAAATTGTCTTACCGTCAGTAGATTTTAGGGCTTATGTCGTACACACAACCTACCTTTCTGTTTACAAATAACCTCGACATCACAAATCGAAAGATTTGATTGAAATTGATGATTTAGACAGTAAAATCATTTAGTAAAGATCGCAAAGTGACCTTTCAATTATAAATTATCGTTTCAACGTAATTTACACTAGATGAATTGCAACATGAAACGACGTCGACGCAACGCGCCATTGTTAATGTTAGATTCATCCAGAATAGTCTAAAGGCCGCTGCGATGATTGGTTCAAAAAATTACACAGTCGGAGAACTGAGACATTCTTGTACGTCTCCTCCTTCGTTGACTGTAAGATTTTCCGGTAACGTTTTTTGAGTGCCCGACAGAACCTCGTCCGCACTTTTTCCACTCAATTTTCCGCAGATCCGGTACCCCAATGGCGACGTGGTTCTCATTTGGTGATAGGATGGAACGCGCAGGTTATCCCAACTTGGACACAGAGCTGAAAATTTGAGCCTTAGAATCTAAAACACCCGCACGCGGACACAAAAATTACCGAAATGTCCGTAATATATTTATTTATGCTTTAAGACACACGAGTCTCATCGTTATATTAATTAATCAGTTGTTTAAACCTCTCCTCGCAAACGAATGATAGTTTTTTGTTTTCTCTTCTGGTATCGTTTGGTCTACGCATACCTGTAAATTGTTTTCTTCAATTAGCGTCCGCACGGATTTGTATTCTATTTACAACGGTAGATAGGAGTCTGTCAATTCTAGGATCGCCAGATTGGCGGTCATACCGGTGAGTCAAAGGACGCCGCGCCTGAGTAAATACAAACACCCCCTCACCCTCCCCTTAGGGAGGAGAAATATTTACCTGTACACGTCATTCTTATTTTTCCCCATACTAAGCTTTTCTACCAGGAAATAAGAAAATCTTTTTCACCGATCCGTAGCTCGATGGTTTACCAATCGTCAGCGTAGAAATTCGTCTTTTCTAAACCTCTGCGAGTTAAGTCGCAAAAACAAACGTGGAAATTTCCTAAATTCTTTTAATATTTAAACCCACGTATTTGCCCGAATAACTGATTTAGTGACTTTTAGCTAGACGCCCCGCAACTCTGAGAGCCTTGTTCTTACTAACTTTTTCTACGGTCGTAACAATCCGCCTCTTTATTTTTAATTTTTTTTTTATTTGCAGTGCAAAAATTGCGATGTCGAAACGATTGTTACTGACATGCGTGGGTCCTGAACGAGCATCGATAGAATTACAAGGATCATTATATATGGTGTAGAAAAATGTATACGATCGATTTTGTTTTCTTGGACCTTTTAAATTTTTTTTTTTTTTTTTTTTTATCAAACGTAAAATTTCATAGCTAGAAATTTGTAATGAAATAATAGTAATAGTAATAATGATAAAAAAAAAAAAAAAAACAAATTATAATAATAATTCATTTCGTTGCGATTACATTCAATTACGCATACCTACGCATACGCGCATGTGTACACACAGTTTTTTAGCCAACGTGCCGATTTTCACGCACATAATACATGAACATCGCGACTATTACGACGATCAGCTTAATCGTAGCTGCATTAATTTTTTGGTACGTAAAATTTCAATATCGACACTACAATAACGCCTCCTATTTTATACAAGATTATTTCAGGGTCGAAACGACGAGTCGTTATTGTATCGGGTATCTCATTTTTAAGGCATTGTTATGGCCGTGTACCTATAATATACACATATAGGCATATACGCATACATATTACACAGTAAATTATTCGCGTTTCTGTCTGTATTTTTTTTTTTTCTTTTTTTTTTTTGTTTTATCCAGGTTTCTACCGTTTACGGTACAATTTTTCTTCTCGATCGCAAAGAATTTCCGAAATACGAACACCGTAAACGGGCGAGGTTGAGTCGTAAAGCCACGTTGATTTTTTTTTTTTATTGAAAAAAATGCGTCCCTATCTTGTCATTTATTACAGTGGCAACTCAATCACTGGCGTCAACTCGTCTAGTCAGATCGATCCGCAACTGTGCGTCCAGGTTCGTTACAGGTTCATTTTTGCAGAATGAAAAAAATAAAAAAAAGCGGGTTTGCGTCCGACGAATTTATTTATGTAACGTCGATGCATAAATTAATTTAAGACACCAATTTTATTTAAATGTCTATTATAACGATAAACTTTATTATATACTTGTAAATATAACACTAAATTTTAAGTAAATATAATACTCTTATATATGCGTCTGCGGATTTGGGGTAGAATTCCGATTTTTCTTTTCTTTCATCATCTTGTTTTTTTTTTATATCTTTAGCCTCGATCGTTTTGGCCTGTTTCGAAATATCAAATTCCTCGGAATTCAAACCAGCAGATCCGCAGACTCTAAGTCGGACGTATTCTTTCATTAGTCCGCTTAGAAAATAACACAACCATAATATATCTAACAATTAACGCCGGACGGCTGATTATATAGTGTTCCCCGTCAACGGGTCCTGCGGAAACAGACGTATTTCACCGAGGAATTTAAGTACTGTCCGAGACCTATTTCGTCAGGCGGCTAGAACGTCGTAATCTCGTTGTCAGTCGACTCTGCGAGATGCGCACGGAGCTTTGCTTACACTTACCGTGGCATCATTCGGGATTAGTCCGTTCTAAACTCCCTGGCGGAATACGTCGCTTATAAATTTCTCGTCGAAGTACGCCTGTTTTCACAGGACCCGTCTTTATCCCCTAAATTATATTAAAAAACCCGTTAAAAATAATTAAAACAAAGCAGCGATTGCTGCGTAAATTATATCTAACTATATATAAATAAAAACCTTAAGTGATACGAGTTAATTCGTATCGTATCGTTACTTACTTAATTACGTTAAATTATTACTACACCCCTCCCCTTCTCTTTCCGTCCCTTCCCGCTCTTTCTCAATCCTCGATCGTTAAATTTTCAAGCGTTTGACCGGCTGACTCGATTCCTCCAACCGTCTGGATTATAATTGGTGCCGAAATAATTAAACGCGTATCGTCTTATGCGAAATATTGTGTATGTAGCTTCAAGAGCTCTCGTTTCTCGTCGGTGTCACAGGCGTTCGGCAGCTGCCATTGCTGAAGGTATACCGGAATTCAACGCGCAAAAAAATATCCAGACGCTGTGTATATAAGGTGTTAAACAACGGAAATTTACCCTGATCTAAACGCGAGCATGTTCAATTATAATCAATTCCTCATCTGTACGTGATAACGTCATTTCTATAGATGCGTGCACATCGTTACGGTAGTTCTAAAAAAAAAAAACAGGACCAGCTAATTTTTTTCACCCAGGCCTTTTGAATGTTTCGCGATGTAAAATGAATGCCGCGGTCAGAGTAATGGACAACGTGTTTAGTCAATTTTTAGAGGTCGCTCAATGCGTTTCAAGATCTTTTTTAAGCTTTTTTTTTCTTTTTTATTCTTTTTTTTTTTTTTTTTAATTTTTTTTTTTTTTTTTTATGATTTCTCAGCAGAAAATGTCAGATCGCGGTAAACCCAAGTTCCTGCATGTCTTCCACATCCTGGATAACTCGAGAAAAATTGCTCAAAGAAGTAGTTGAGTATAGAGAAGAATATAAAATTGCGTCCAGTTTTCACCCTTTTTCTCACTTTTTTTTTATCTTTTCGAAATATTCTCACGACTTTCGTTTTCAAGAGGATTTTCGTCTTCCTAGTCTAGATTTGTTCGTTAAGCCTGCGAGAATTGTAGAAAAGTTCATCAAGCAATAGGATATTCCATTTGCTTCTCTCAATTTTGACTTCATTAACTGAATTCGCTCGTCATGAAATGTTCATGCCTCGATGACAATCTAGTCTAGATCTAGTGCCAAGACGACCATAGCGTGTCAATCTTACCTCCTTACCAATCTTACTTGCCATCTTGGTACCACACTGCATTTTTTAAGAGGCATGAACGTTTCACGACAAGTGAATTCAAGCGAACAAATATGGACCAGGAAGACCAAAATCCGTTGAAGGCGAATGTCGCGAGAATGTTGCGAAAAAATCGGGAAAAGTAAGAAAAAAAAATAGCGAAAACTTGACGAAATTTTATTCTCTCTTTACTCAACTGTTTCTTAGAGCAATTGTAATTTTTTTCCGAGATGGCCGAGATGTGGAAGACACGTTGAAACTTGGATTTACTTGGATTTAGGAGGAATAATTTTTTTTAATCAAAAAACAAAACTGTTGAAAAAAGACGTTCAAACGCGTTGAACGACCTGGAAAATTTGTATACGTTCTCGTTATGGCTGCGGCATTCATTTTACAACTCGAATCATTCGAACGGCGTCCACGAAAAATATTAGAAGTTAATGTACAAAAATTACAATGTAGCGGGAAAGAACATATCAATATATACATTATAGGCGATATATATACGAATCTTAAACATTACACAAGTAAAATTTATACAGTTTGAAAATCTTAATCGCTATTAGATAATACTTGAAAAATCATTACTATGTTTTATCGATACTGTCAACGTATATATATGCAAGTTCTCGGTATTAGAGATGCAATGAAAAAAAATGTACAGTCAAATGCTTGAAGTTTCGGTTCTCTGATGGGGGGCCTCCTCGGAAGCTGATTAAATATATTTCAAAGAATTACGAATTATACACAAAGTAAAATCAGAAAAAAGGCCAGAACCCAGAATTATATTTAATCAGCTTCCCAAAGGGCCGAAGAGGCGAGTATTTTACGATCTTTATCCAATTGGATCTCTTTTACACCGACAACCTAAATATAAATACCTGAGAAAATTGCAGGACGATTATAATCCGTGCAAACGTATCCATCGATTATACCAGCGAAGTTATAAAATAAAAATTGTTTAAACAATAGTATAATATGAGGAAAGAAAGAGTCCCGTACTGTTTACCCTATAATCAAGTAACTATCGTACAAATTGACGTATAATTTCAATTCAAACGATCAAGGCTCGTGGATCAGAGATAGTGAAAATTGCGTTTTCAGTCCAATTATCGCATGAATTCGGATCAAGGTGGAGCCCGATTCGTTTGCCGATCGTGCGCGTGTTTAAATTAGTAATCAAATTTTCTCAACTCCTGTTACTGGAAGAAAAAAGAAATCATTCGGCCCGATTCTTATCCAGGAAAATCCTCCTGGATTGCGGACAACGCGCTCGCTCTACCGTCGCTACAAAAAAAGAAAGTTATCAAGGCGAGTTTAGTCGAGCGCGTGGCTCGGCCACGCTTCCGTCGAGTCTCCTAATTCCGGTCACAATCCCAAGACCGAATGGGAATGCGGATGACCGTGGGCGTGCGGGGGCGCATGAGCGTGGGTTTGGGTGTGGGGGTGGGAGTGATGGGGCGGCGGGGGTGGCGGCGGCGGCGGCGCCAGCGACAAGGACGAAAGGCCCCCGAGCATCCCGCCCATCCCCCCCAGGGCCGCCAACCCGGTCATTCCGTTCACCAGACCTCCCTCGCCTTTCATCTCCTTCATGTCCAGCTCTTCCCTCTTCTTCGTCTGCTTTCGCTCCTTGGCCCGCCGGTTTTGAAACCAGATTTTCACCTGTCGAGACGAGACGGAACACGCGAGTTAGACCGATTGATCGTCGGAGTGTAAACCGAGTTTTGGGATTTACACTGGGAAAAATTTCATTTCTTACAGTGACTAGAAAAATTCGGTAAAACAGGTATCGTTGAAAAAAGTAAAGAAAAAAAGAAAAACTGTTTGAATATTTGTCGGGATTACGAAAAACGCGACACGCGTAACCATTTGGTTATTACTTTTTTTAGTCAAATAAGGTTTTAACGATCACGATTGGTGAACTTCGTCATGAATTGGTTCGATTTCTACACGCAAAAAAAAAAAAAAAAAATGAAAAAATAAAGCCTCCGCGATAGATTCGAGCTTTGAGAAATGAATTTTGTATCAAAGTAGGTGTAATTGATCGCAATGAAATCTTTATACCTGTCGTTCGGATAATGAGAGAGTCGCGGCGAGTTCCGCCTTGCGTCTAATCGTGATGTAGCGGCTGTAGTGAAACTCCTTCTCGAGTTCCAACCTCTGGTGATCCGTGTAAACTACTCTGTACTTGTCCTTGGTTCTTGTTTTACCTGAAACAGCACCGGTTACGGATATGTATTGAAGTACGATTTAACAAATTGTAGGCTCAATAATTGAATCACAGAGCCGACATCGTTATGTCTGTGCGATGACGTGCGACATAACTTGTTGCGCAACCTCAACTTGTATCGGGTTGTTGAACTTTTCAATAATTTCCAATCATAATCTAAACGAAATTTCAGTGATTAATTGTGAAAGTAACGATATGCATGTATATATATATATACATTTAAGAATTTTCTATCACTCGTTGTTCCGACGGAATGATAGAAACTCGAATTCGTTTAACACGCGATAATTCGCCCGTCGACGCTTTGATAGTGTTTGAAATTTGGTAATTAATCGACAAATTTTCTGTCATCGTAGCTCAGGATTACGAGAAATTCACATCAAACGTGCAGCGTAATGCAAAACAATAATTAACTTTGAAAACGTGCCAATTTCTTGGATAAAAAAAAAAACAATTACAAAATTCATCGTACATTAAAAAAATCAATTATCGTTTAATAAAATCATCTGCCAAAGTGTTGGGAAACAAACCATGCAACAAATTTCTCCACGTAGATCTACCGCTTTGCAAATCGTTCGTAAACACGAAAGAAAACATTTGATTATCAACTCATCTGAGACAAGAAACGTTTCAATGTTACAAGTAAATACACGATCGTATAACAATATTACTAATCCCTGTTACGTCATGCACACCCATACGCGCGCTTACAGACGACGTGCCTGCGAGAATTTGGAGTAGGGACGAAATAGAGGCTCGTGCGATGTCACGTGACGTAATATAGGTAGGTGTGACACGCCGATCAGTCAAATCGATCGCGAATGTAACCCAGACGCAAAGAGAGCCACGCAGACTACGGACCCGAACGATCGCTGGGAATATCTACCTGCCTGCCATAATCACCGGTGAATATATCCGTTATCGCTGGTCAGCCGGCGAAACGATCATGCATCACCGTCAAACGTCGAGCCGATCATGCCGTGCGAGAAGGCGTGAGTTTAACGTCAACGTCACTCGCTCGTTGTTTCTCCTTCCGCGTTAATACAGTCACGTATGTATACACGTACACACACACATATATATAACCGAAAGATAAAGAACGCGAAAAATTTTAACCCGCGAGTTACGACGAACCCGCAGGCGGAAAATAATCAAGGGGATGCGAGGGATTGACTTGCTGTAATCGCGTTAGTGAAATAAAAAAAAAAACAGAAAAATGCATACATATATATATATATATGTATATTTATATTATTATTATATGCACGGGGACTCGAATTGTGCTGCGTTTTACGTTTTATCACAACTGGAGACCCGTTGAATGAGTTTTTCTCCACCGCGGGACCAGCGAAGATGTGCAGGCCAGGGTGCGAGGAGACGCGAGGTGGTGACAACGACGATTAGATAAGGCGGCGAACGATCAAAGGCGAGGCGTTAATCCGCCACTCCTCGATAACCGCGAGAGGCCTTCGTATGCCGCCTCTATTTCTTCCCTTCCCTCCACTTCTCCCGCATTTTCTCTGTCTGGTTTTCTATTTATTTTTATTTTTGTTTTTATTTTTTTTTTAAATTTTTTACCAGTTTAACCCCTTATTTTTTTGTTATCAAATTCTTACCTCTTTGCCTCGCGATTTTTTTCCCATACGAAACGATTAGCGATTATTAGCGATAATTGGGTTGCATATTAGCGAAACAACGCACTTCGGGTTAAGTATTTTACTAAAGTATGTAAGATTTACGTACCAGACCTGCGAACAGACGATCTTTATTACCTGTGTGGGATTATTTGTGTAAAATTTTCTGATTAACAAATATCAAATATCAGTTGATAATTTGTTGCCAATTCCTGAAAGGTTTTATGCGTACGAGTCTGTTGTATATTTCATGCGCTTATGTACAGAGTTTATTGTTAACCACTGGAATGGTTTTTAATGCGAATATGATAAAATTCCAGAGGGCAAGAGCATGATTGTTTTGTCAGGGCGACCAACATTTTTCAGGTTTACACGCATCTGGGCGACCTGTCGTACGAATTTACGAATGTTGGTCACCCTGACGAAACAACCATGCTTTTGTTCTCGAATTTTAGCGCATGCGCATTGAACCCATTCGGTCGTTAGCAATTCTCTCTGTATAATATCTTTACATAAACGACGATAATAATTGACGATCGCGATGATTCTCGTGTACAAAGTGAGATGAAAATAAATAATTCGTATATAAGGCGTCAAGGGGACGTAATTAAGTCATTAAAGATTTAACGGGAAAAGTACAAGCGATGATTTATCTTTCTTCTTCTCCGTTTTTCCTTTTTTCTTTTTGATGGGGGAAAAAAATAGAAAAAAATGTAGAAATAAAAACTTGAGGAATGCGTGGCTGCCGCGGTCATTTTGACTCTACATCTTTTGTCTCGGCAGCCACTGCAGGTATAACAAATATGTATACATATAAGGTATATAAGAAGCAGCCTGTACCTAGAGAGAAGATTTAACTGCCACGACCATCGAATCCCTTCCCTCCGACGTTTTGGTAACTCAAATATTTTTTTTACTTCCATTTTTTCCTCTTTTCTCTTTTTCCCTTTATCGCGTTCCCCGCCTGACGCGCGATATTATTATGCAGCTACGAAAATACACGTCCAATCGTTACCGTTATTGTCATAAATTCAGTTTACAAAATTATTCCAATAATCGAATTTTGCAAAAAGTTCTACACGCGCGAATCGACGGCGATTTCTTCCGTACCAACGCCGGTTGCTTATAATGTATTCACAATCATCGTAACGTATCGTGCAACGCGTGCAGATATAATACAGATATTATTGTACGGGTATTATTATTGCATCCATCTTTGATATTGCGAACTTGTGACGGACGTAAAAGTATTACAAAGGATAAACGTGAAGTTTATATATTATACGTACGTATATGTGTTAATCGTCAGCGGCCATTCCATCGGGACATATCCGCGTGAAATAATTAGAGAAGTACGAGGTGTGTTGCAACGTATGTAGGTACGCAAGTCACGTATCTAAGCGCAAACGCAAATACCGTACACATATGCCAACCTAATAGAATTTTTTTCCCTTGTATTTTATCTCGTTCGCTGATTAATTATCCGGATAATTAACCCAAGCGTGCAGGCTAATATCTGGCTAATACGTCCGCGGTGCAGATGGTATCGAACCGTATCTCCCGGGGAACTAATAAATATCGATAATAATTGCGATAGCTGCTTTAGATCTGCAGGATTAAAGCTGCGAAAGCTGGTGTTTGCAGATTATACATTCAATATTGCTGTGTAGAAATTATATCTACAGAGTTTCTTTTTTCTTTGCCTCAATTTCACGTATATTGATATTCGAGATCTATCGCCGATATATCTTTTCGTCGAGGAAATACGTTTCTGTATAACGATACCCGCAGGAGAATAAAAAAGTAACAGGCCGTTCCGAAACGCTGCGGGACATCTCGAAAGAATTCTTTCGTCACGCTGTTTTACCGAGGCTGTGGTTGACGATCTTCTTTCAAAATTTAACGATTTCAAAATTGGATATCCAGGGACGCGCCCGGCTTTGTTCCCGCGGATGCGATGTTCTCAAATAATCTTAGGCCAAGAGAAACGATCGGCTTGCCTGGTCCAAGAAAAAAACACACGCAAGAATACGCCTTATTATTATATATATAATATAATATAATATAAATATATAAATAAATAAATAAATAATAATAATGATAATGATAATGATAATTAACCGCACGTATATTTCCAAGGGATCTTAATCGGAGCTGTGAAATGCCTCGTGAAAATATCTTGTGCGGATGCGCGTATCAATTTTTGAAAACAAAAAAAGGGACGCGAAATCAGCGACTTACCGACACTTGACGCTTGCGCTGGTGGAGAACAGTGACGTTATCCAACGAATGAGAGAGAGAGAAGAAGAAAAAAAAACAAAAAATGGGGGAAAAAAGCGCTCTTGGTGTAATGTGAATTCCACATATCGCGGGCACGAAACGCGCGTGTGCGAGTCGCGTGGATTAGAGAGGAGCTGGCGGCGTTCCGTTTCATCTAGCTGATAGTACGTCAGCTAGAAAATGTGACGCGATACATATTTTATATTTACCCATGTGCCTGAGGTTCGGAGGGAAAGTATAACCGTGTGCGTTAAAAAAAATAAATAACAAAATATTCGCCGACGTATGTAAAAAACAAAAGTGTTAATTAACGAACGTCGAACGCGTGAGTTTCTCTATTTTTTAAATTATTTTTCTCACCTCTCTCTCTCTCTCTCTCTTTTTCTCCAACTTGGCAAGAAATTGGCTTAAAGCGTTTTGTGAGAGTAAACGGAAATTTGTCTGTTTTCCCGTTGTTTTTTGTTTTTTTTGTTTTTTATTTCCGCAGTGTTTTTCATCGAATTTACCGAGCCTGATCGTGGTTTCGGAGTTTGGTGAACTGAAATCGCGGTTTCGTTATAGACCGATTAACGAACCTCAACTGTAAAACCTGCGTATAATTTTTACGTCTTATAAAGGCGCGTTGTAAATCGAGGAACTAGAATTAAGAATAGACGATTAAATCCACGTGTGGTTTTGCTTTAACTTCCCGTCCATTTCCCACATAAATATTCGACAAACTTTCAATGAGCGAATAACGCGCTCTGTGAAACTCCGCTGCTGATTATTGCAGTAGTTACGTGTTACGTATAGCGGATGCGATTTCCGCGTTGGATTCCGTCGATCGTTTGCATAAATTTTCGTACACACAGATTGAACATTGATTACGGTGCATTGTTTTTTTTCGTAGGGATGCATCGGACACCGCGGATTACGATGATAACGAAGGTGCGTCGAGACGCATTCGTCCCTAATCACTATCGTACTACGAGCTTATATTGAAAAGTACCGACATTTGAAATAAGCTGATTTTGGAAAGTCGGGGATTTGTGGGGATTTGTCGGTCCCCTTTGATCCTGCGCCGTCGTCACGATTGCAGCTATCACGCGGCTCGATCCGATGTACGAGATAAAATAACGCAGATGACCAGATAACCGCGAGATAACTCGTCTCTGACATCCCGATTCTAGCCGAGTCGCGACAAACGATTCTTACATTCTACGTTCTATCCGTCTGTATATTTCAATCCCCTATCTATTTTTAATTACGTGCAGCCCATAAACGAACAAACCAGTGTGGGAGACTCTAATAAACACTCTTATCCCCCTTTCTCATTCACTTCGTGAATGTTTTCAAAGTTATTCGTAAGCGTGAAAATCCATCGTCTCGAATATTCAGCGAGATTCATTTTCTATTAATCGGACATGATCGGAAAAAAAAACTTTGAAACAAAACACTGGCATTGATTTAGTCAGCAATTTAATGGAATAACCGACATGTCAACACTACGTAATATCACAGTCGATGACATGCATAAATTGATGTTATTTTTGTAAGTAATCTGATCATTTGTTATCATGGAAAACAAAAAAAAAAAAAATTATTTATGTAGCGCGCGTTTCTCGTGGAATACCCTATTTACACTTTTATATTTTTCACCGCAAAGAAGATGAGTCTCACTAAATATTCCAGAATACGAATTTTTTTTTTGGCTACGAATAATCTTGAAATAAAAATTGCGATGAGCATATTTTTGAATAGTCTGAAACTTCCCGCTTAAAACAGGTAAACCAGAGGTATGAAATAAAAATCTGAAAAAGTTATGCAATTAATTTTTTTTTTTTCACCATTTGGAACCGATTCGACAGGTTCCGTCTTGAATTTTTTTCCTACCCCATACATAACAGGGGTACCATCCTAGTAAATATATCACACATCGCTATTGCGATTTACTCTCTTCGCAGAACGAGTTTTTTCTTCCGCGATTAAACGCTCGAGTTGAAAATTCCGATCTCCTCCGTAATTTTTGCCGGTACAACATTCCGCACCTTTTCTAATTCGCCAACGCTCGCGAATCCCAGTCTTTTCGGTTTCCCTTGAAGATGCACCGCAAAGGCGAAGAGAGCGTCACGTAATAGCGCGTAGCCCGCGCACCCTGAATACCAAAAGGAAGACAACCGTCGGGAGGAATCGCAGGGGGGTAGAATAAAACTGGACCCACGGGGCTCGTTGGCACCCCATTACACCGTTTGGTCTTCCATTCCGCCGGTGAGAAACGCGACACCATCCTAGGACCGTCGGGGTGATCGCCGTTTGTCAGGGGCGTCACAATTACCCCTATTGTACTATATCCGTGCTTCGTATATACACGGACCCGGGTCTTCGTCGCGCCTCTCTTTTTATCACTCGACAGGTGCCGCGGCATATGTTGAGGTATTCCTTGCGCGGAGGGCATAAGTGGGACCTTTTCTCGGTTATTCCCAAATTCGACCGGCTCTCGATGAAATTTTTTTTATTATTTATTCATTGTCACGCCTAACGACGGATTAGAAGCGAAAATTTATCGCGAATCGTGGAGCGCTGAACGTAAGCCCTGAAAAGTTGCGGTTGCAAAAATTTTTCTGCTTCTCAAATGTTTTCAAGTTTTGCCGTTTTATTGTTATTTTCTTAAACACTCGGTGATACCTTGCTTTTTATCGACGTTAAGCACTTGTTAAACATTTAGCGTACAAAACTGTAGCCGGTTTACGAAATTGAATTGAAAATTTACAAATTCGGTGCAGCGACGTAAATTGCTATGTAATTGTCTTAAATTTGCAGTGAAAAATTTTTTATTTCACTAATATTTATAGAAGAAACACGAAAAAGTAATTTGAATTTACTAGATTCACTGTTCCGTATCCGAATAAAACTTCGAATACAGTGTACGAGATTTCATACGAAATTTTTAACAATGTCATAATTTTTGGATCAATGTTCGGTAACTTGGCTTGAAATTTTTTCTACTTCAATGGCATGTATTTGTACCTACTTTATTGTAGACAAAGATCAGCAAACTGTAAAATATTGGGATTTGTGCAACGAATACTTTAAGGTACCGCAAAGTCGAATAGACTCGAAAATTCGTGAATGGAATCCTTTATTCTAGGCTCGGTCATCTTGTTTTACAACCAATTGATTAGGTCGTATCCGCTCGAATGATTTTGAAATTTTTAGTTTATCCGAAAGGTCGAGTTCAGAACCCCTTAAGGAGATTTTGGACCACCGATTTTTGATACTTCTATTAAGAGATGGTCGTACGTTGAGTATTCATTAAATAATTATATTTGAAAGCTACGAGGAAATGTTCAGAATTGCAAAAATAGAAAGTATTGAAATTAATAAGGTTGGACTTGTTGGATCTTGTTCCACGATACTGAATTTGTAAAAAATAGTATTTTTAATAATAATACGACCCGTCGTAGAATGAAGCCGTACAAAATAACAAATCGATCAGATTTTCAACCATTTTGAAGTTAATTGAACCGAAGCATCGATATAAATTAGGTCAAGAAATAAAAATTCTATATATACGAAACTTTTGTTTACAATTCCAGTATTTTTCATATGTTTCTATTTTTAAAAATATCTCTTCGTACACACCATACGAATACAATAACTCGAAAAATCCTCAACGTTATTCGACCATCTCGTGATAAAATCAATTGATCGAAAATCGTCAATTAGCGTATAGTTTTCCATCTCCACCTACACCCTACTATCGACCAATTACCGTCAAACCTTACCGATCAAGGAAACATGTGTTCGAAGCTTTGTATAAGGTAATTCTGCAGTTAGCATACGCACACAATGTATCGAAGTGTATTTACGCCCTGCAGCTCCGCAAGGAAAGAGACGCGGCACGAACTCCGGACGCGAGGCTGCCAAGTCGGATTGATTTTACGGCGAATGTCAACAGAGAACAACCCGTCGAAACCCTTCGGCCTGCTGCCTGCCTGCCTGCCTTCGCTTCCTCCGCTTGCAGGTATGTAAAGCATTTGTATATGTATATATATACACATTCGTACAACCGGCCGGCGAGTTTTATTGGAGAGCTTACACGCTTTTTGACCGATCGAACGGACGAGTGGCTGCAGACGGCCCGTGACCATGGTGGTGTGGATCGTAAACGATGGCACTGGCCGGTCAGACTTGCTCCACACTTGGAGAGTTTCACCCTCCCTGACTTTATTACGTTGCGAGGACCCGGAATGGCATCGGACATTACGCATTCCTCGGTAGGCACGAACGGCACAATGCAACGATCAAGTTTTCGGGACCTGCGAAACCGAGCGAATACCGAGAGTATGCCTTCTTCCCACGAAAACCGAACCCCCGGACACCGTTGCGATGCCTCGTTCCCTTGCCCTGCTGTATGGCAATTAAATTTTATTGCTGGCAAAACAAACAAACACGAAACCGTTTCATCGGGTCAACCGGGTGCGTAAGTGTGGGTGTCGGTACCTATCTACCTTGCGTCTGGGCAACTACCTTGTACCTGTGCCTGGTATGCTTGTAACCATCTTCCCTACATAACTGTACCAGAACCGAAGAAGTTCAGGTAGTTTCTGCTTGCGCACAGCGTACTTTGTACGCTTGTACAGGTATGCGGATGCAGCGTCGCGTCGCTCTCTTCGTGACGCGTCAAATTCTCCGATCGCAATTCATAGCCAACGTAACTACTGGCTTGGGGAAAAGTTAGGTGTCGAAGAATCAATTTTCATGTTCTTTCTTTCGTTGATATTCAGGGCTCGCCTCGTACGGACAATGCCCGTGAATCTAGGATTACTTGAGCCTGGTATTATACGTTGTATGTTTGGCTAGCCTTACTTGACGTTGTCGATTTGCCGTAGGTATACGTAAGCTGTCGAATGATTCCGTGATTTGAAATAGTTTTTTTGTTTTACAAAGTCACCGTCAGGAATGATGAATTATTTTTATAGATCGACGGACGCCGAAACGGACAGACGACGATTAACTGTCCCTGGTTCGTATTAGGCTTTCACACTTTTTATATTCTTGCATATATCGTTCGGGCTATACTTCGAACGTTACAAATTGATGATCGAAATCAGCGAAAGGTAAATTAGCGAAAGCAATAAAGTGGAAAAGTGATAAAACGCGCGTAATTTATGTTCGATCGTTGAGCAGATGTGCGATTGGGGATCGTAATTAGTCGAAAGAGCCGGAGATTTTTGCGAAAGAAATTTCGCACGCGACGTATATTTTTGATATACGCGTGTAATTTCGCGATCGGCAAAAAATCGGAGGGTGAAGCGTGAACAAATTTAACGAGAGTAAAGAAACCGAAAGAAAGATTCGTCGAAAGCTCTACAGAGCAGGGGCGGGTTTATCAAGGCGTTTGCGATGCGTCGAACCAAGATGGCGGCGACGACGTTGGTAATACGGATCCGAAGAAAAGAATCGCGTGCGTGTCGGCCGGCACAATTATCTGGCCAATAATTGCCGAGCGGTGGGTTAGGAGCACCGAAATTATAATATACAACTGCTGCCTGCAGCCTGAATCACGCGATCCTTCGCCGCGTCTATCCAACACTTTTCTTCCGCCATGCTTTACCCTCCTTTTCGTGCAACGACGCGCGGCCAAACCGCGCCTCTGTATTATGCCGTATATGCGGCCATAAAATGCAGATAATGGCCGCCGGCTAAGGGTATCGGGGGAATGAAATTGAACAAGAAACTATTTCTCTCTCTCTCTCTCTCTCTCTCTCTGGTTCATGGGGTGCGAGAACGACCGAACTGAGAACCAGAGTTGAAATAACGAGCAACGGATCCGGCTGCACGCAATTCCGTGTCGATTCCACATCATTCGTACACTCGCGGCGTCTTTCCTCTCCACCTTGTTCGGTACCTTATACATGGCTCGATTATAAACACGACTGGCTGATCCTGCGAGGGCTGACTCGGTTGGGAAGTTGAAAGGGGGAGGAAAAACGGAAAAACACTGTATAATACACGGAACGAGGAGATTTGCATTACCGTCATTGGCTGCTTCGAAAAATTAATCTTTCGACAATGTAACCTGATAAACGTTAACAAACGAACGTATATATTTTGATATGCCGAAATAAACGTTTCGGTATTGTTATATTATGAAATTTTAGTCGAGACAAATATGCTTTGCCAAATATTAACAAATTTCTATCGATCATTATTTGGCTCGAATAAAATTTGATAATATAATAACAAAACATTTATTTGACCATTTCAAAATATACGTTTGTTGACGCTAAATAAACAATTTTTTCAGTCAACGCATTTACAGTCGTTCGGTCGCAACGAGGACTATTTTGTAATGTACAAACGTTGCATGGTTGAGAAGTGAAACGAATGAATTTTCACAAATTCATATTATACGTCTGTCTTTGAATTTGAAAATCGCCATTTCGTAAACTAGAAAATTTAATACCGTGACAGTTTATTTCCGCAGGGTGTATTCGCCATCTTCCTTCTTATGCGATCGATCTTTTATCGTCACCCTCGCAGAGGCGGAGCAAATCAAATTAAACCGCATAGTGTTTAGTCCTCGATTTCGACCGGGATCAACCGACGTGAACGAAGGTATTTATCTATTGCGGCAGGGGGCTTTTTCTTGGCTTTTTTTCCCTCGCCAAGGGTAGCGAATGGGCTTTCTGTTCGTTGAGGGGGGAGGCTCGGAGAAGGGGAGGAGCTTCGGTTAACCCGGAAAAACCTGCGTCCTCGAAACTCGTGGGGTGATTTAACGAATTTTATTGCTCATTTTGCAAGGAGACCGAAAAATACTTTTTTTTTTTTTTTTCTTGTTTTGCTTGTTTTTTAAAAAGAGGAGCGAGGCTTTTTTCATCAGCAACGATTCGCCCCTCTAGAACAAGGGAAGTCGGTGAACCGTTTGGCGCGAAGTAGAAACGTCGTTGGATTCTTGTTAAATTACCGCGTTATTTTACGTTTCGTGTTATAAAGTTAGTGCAACGGGAACGATTTCAAGACAATTAACGACACTACCGATGCACTGACATGGTCGAATAAAAATATCATGCGACGTGAAAAATTTCAACAAATCGCCGGTTATACACAAGCAGAGACAGGTACAAACATGCGTTACAAGCTGGAGCAATCAAGATACGGGTACAAATTGGGACGAGTACGAAACTCCAGAGCTGAAAGTTTCATCTTCTCTACGTATACGCGCGTAGGACAGGATACGTACACCTAATACTGCGGTTGGTATACATGGAGTTAGAAACGATCATCGTTGAGAGATACCCGCACACCTACAAACACGAACGATCCAATACTCGTACAAGATTTTACTGCCGTCGAGGGCGCGAAACGAAACGAAGATCATGCGCTATGCGTATCGGGGTTGCAAAATTCAGCGACCTATACGCACACCAGGTATACGGGCGTACCTACCTACGCAAAAGGGTTGCAACAATCAAATCACATAATTAATTATCGTGCATACTCGTTCGGCATTCAGTCTACCTATTACGCTTTATGTTTCTAAATCGTACCGAGAGCGTCGAGTGAACACAGTTCCTGAGGCACTGCGGAGTGAGGGGTGCTCGTAGGTGCAGCTACGCTGCATGCTGGAAAAATATTGAAATTTAGGTACAAACCGACGACGCGACCTCACGTATGCGAGAAGTTATTTAGAAGTTGTTCGAACACCGTGTATGTACCTAGCACGTATCCGCGTATGGTGAATCCCAGCTGAACTCGACCTACTTTCGATTTTGTTTTGATTCTTTATTTGGAATTCTATTAGCTTTCGAGATGACTCTGATTTTTTTCAGGTTTTTCAAATTTAATCGTACTGAATATATTTAAAAAAAAAAACAAAAAAACTGACATATTTCGAGGGAACGTTGCGCAAAAACGTGAGGTCTGGCGGTAAAATTTAAGTTTGAAATACAATACTCGGTTCGGTCAGAATTTTGATAAAAATATAAATAAATGAATTTAAAAAAAAAAAAAGGCGAAAACTCTATAACCTCCCCAAAGGTGAATTTTTACCTTCCTGGAGTAAAAAAGAAAAATTGTTTTTTCGTCAAGTACGTCATGACTGATTTGTGCGCCGTTATGTGGAAAAATTTGGGTGAGATAAATCGCGATGCATTTGGCGAAAAGTCATTTTTTTATACTCCGGGAGGATAAAATTCGCCTTCAGGGAGGTTGCAGAGTATTCTTCATTTTTCTGTTTTATCAAACTTCGAATCGGACTGAATATTTCGTTTCAATGATATTTTATTTCCAGACCTCACCTTTTTGCGCTGGGTCCACTTAAAAAATGTAATTTTTTTAAAAACGCGATTTGAAAAAAGAAAATCATAACTCGAGGCTGTTCGATATGAAAATTTTGAAAAAAATTCAGAGTTTTCTTGAGAGCTAATAGAATTCCGAAAAAATAATTTGGAAGAAAATCGGAACCGATGATAGGTGAAAATTAGGTTGGTTTCAGCTGGAATTCTCCATATATATGATGTAGCTGTAACTAATTATATATTCTACTACTATAGTCTACTTCGGACGATTATTTATCAATTTTTTTTTTTTCATTCTTCTATTTCCCTCCATTCCATGTATAATAATTCCTTTCGACGAATGATATCTCATGCCCATTGCCCGCTGCAGAGGCAAGATCCACGGATATGCATAAGTGATAGCAATTAACACCGAGGTGTGAAAAAAAATTCGTTGCTGCCTCTTAATGGCCGCGGCTCGGCGCTGCTGCAAGGCGAGCCTGAATTTTGAAAACATTCCGCTATAAAGATAAATCAGCTTCTCCGATGTGTGTAATCTATGTATTTACGTTGTACCTGCGTCTACGGTACATAACATTACACCTGTACGTCGTGCCGTGCCGAAGCTTCGCCTTGATCCCATAAAGAATCTGCGGCGTTGATCAATATATATTATATGAAAAAAAAAAAAATAAAAAAAAATAAAACAAATGAAGAAAAAAAGAAACCGACGGATATGCTGCAACCGATGCGAATAATTTGTTCGAATCTTTCATTGGGATGTTGGATTTTTTTCTTCCGTTTTTTATTCCTCCGTGAGAAAAAATTGAGATACACCTTCGTGTGAGTCAATTATTTCATTGCGTTTCGTTTCTTTTCTTTTTTTTCCAATCTGCACCTTATAATCGTTTTATTCGACCACTTTACACGCACGCGGCAGTTATTCATTTTCGCACCAAACGAGTCGATATTCTCGGAGTTTTTACCTTGCAACTTTTTGCCTGTTGATGTAGTATAAATGTTTTGAAAGAAATCGGATGAAAAAATTAAAAACTCGATACCGGATACTTCGCGTCTCGTAACCTTTTTTTGAATATTCATTCCGACGGTGGAGCGAAAAAACGCCTCGATCCTGGCCGATTTTCGCTTTGCAAAACTACCGCACGAGTCTGTAATGAAAATTCTTCGACGTCAGGCCTCGGCGAGCCGATTTGATGGACGGAAATAATCGGAGCCGATCTTAAACTTCCGCTCGTACACGAGATGCGAGCGAGAAGACTCGGATAAGTCTGTCGCGGTGAAAGGCTGCGGTGCACGAGCAGATTGTAGATTATCTCACAAATATTTGAGAGCAATTAGTTGTTTGCACGCCCGGCTAAGATGTTTACATTGTTTGCTCGCATATCTAGACCGGCGGTAGGGACCCTTTTTCCTGATTACCGCTCGGCGACGTAAAAAGATGTTGTACGGTGCAGGGATTTCTTGCCTGCAGCAGCCCGATGGGACCTTTTACAACCTTGCGCCTTCCCTTTTTCTTTTTCCCAAATCTCTTCCCGGAGGCTGGAGTTGCATTATCCGATACCTTTCGTCCAACCTTTTTACCCACTCCGCAATCTCGTCCTCCATTACGATGCCGTTGCGGCATCGCTCGTTGGGATCTGACTTGTTCCGGTCGCAAAATTTTCACGTTTTATCTGATCTTACAGGATTCGTTTTTCCACGAAATGAAGAAAGAACAAAAAACGGAACGACATCGTCTTATATATATGTATATACCTGCACAGTACAAATTGACCACCCCAATCAAATATAACCTCAACGGTGAGATATTTGTTCGTGTTTGCGGCGGACGTAAACTGCGATCTTGTGTAAATCTCGGCACTTCCGGCGGACGTGAAAGAGGATCTTTGTCGAGTCCGCTGAGCTCGGGGGAAGACAAATCTGTACCATTTGTACCGCACAGCAGCTTGCGGGGGACAGCTTTTCGATATAGTTTTTGCATGTTTTGATGAAAGGAAATCAGTTTCAGACTATTACCGTTTATTACAGGGAGTGAGAAGCGATTATTGCCCAAACAATTGTATCTGTAAGATTAGAGTGTAAAGGTGTGATTTAGGGACTGTGGAAGAGATGATCCTCCGCAGTCATAAAGTCGTGCAATTACGATCCACACTTTCACACCGCAGAGATTTGGATCTACGATCTTTACGACTGGAAGCAGCAAAGCGACCGTTTGCCAGCCGGTAGGTAGCACTGCTGGTATAATCGGATTCGTAACCAACTCTCCAGCCTTTCGGAACAACCAATTCCAGAAGAACGGACCTGGTTGATCCTGTTTCAGAGGCAGTCTCATTGAACCGCAAAAGTACAGACCATTGAAATAAGATACGAATCGACTTACCGGGGTTGGGCTGATTCTGATACGAAGGTTTCTTCATCCACTCAAAGGGACTCCTGAGCTGCGAAGGTCGGACGGGTGTCGTCGCGATATTGTTGTTGTTGTTGTTGTTGTTGTTGTTGTTGTTGTTGTTGTTTGAAGGTGGTGTGGAAGGTGTTCCGGGGCTGCTGATTTCGCTACCGCTCACGGTGATCGGAGGACTGGGTTCACCGGTTCCGACACCGTTCTTAGTCTCGTCGTTACTCCATTCCGAGAATCCTGGCATACCCGGCTGCTGGGACAGATGTTGCTGCTGCTGATGCTGCTGCTGCTGTTGGAGCTGTTGCTGTTGCTGTTGCTGGTAGCTCGCCTGGTGGTGCTGATACTGGAAGTGATGGGTGTAGTGGTGGGCATGGGGATGCCATCCCAGGACGTCGCTCGCCTCGAGATACTGCTGGGACCCGGATGCCTGGTGATGGGCAGCGTGAGGATGAGGGTAAGGGTACCCGTACCAATACTGTTGCCCGTCGGGCGTCACCCCCACAGCGTGTTGCTGTCCCTGGTGATGCTGGTGGTGGTGCTGCTGACCGAGAGATTGCTGGCTCGTTGACGGCTGTTGCTGTCTGTACATCGCCAACGAGTTGTAAGACGACACCATGCTAAGGCTGCTGACGTCCGCCATTGGCCGAGATTTACGACTTGCAATTTGGATAAGAAACTTGGAGACTTGTTATAGAATGACTTGGACGTGTTCTGTGGGGTTGTCGTCGCGTAGTTTTTGTTTTTTTTAATTCTTTTCTCCTATTCTACCGCACTACTACACTACGATACTACACACTACTACTACTACTGCTAACGTTAGTCCTAATCTTACTACTATTATTACTACTTTCTACTTGAACGTCAAATATCGCGAATGGGTATACAGACACAGAGGGATACAAATCCAGCTTTGACAAACAATTTGTTCATAAACCGGACGAGGGCTTTTCGAGGCAACCTTCTTCAATTATGTTCGGCTGCGGGGGGTAGGGGAGGGAATCGTTAGAGTTTGAAGAACAGCGATTCCATGTTAAACCTTACAGACACTTGGACAAATACGTGTACATGCATATATTCTTCATCGCTCTAACCTCACTGCACGATCGATGCACCACATTGTACGTTACGTGAATACGCGTGAATCGGTAAAATCTACGTTCTTTAATGCTCTCTACGTTACGATACTCGACATTACGGATCGACGATTAGGCGCGCGCGTTTATCTACCGAATATCGTTGGTTTCGAACCCCATGTACACTTCGGACGATATATTCCCGTTCACAATTGATACACAAGCACGACTCGGGTACGCGTCTCCAAACAATCGGTGTTTTCGAAAATTTTACCTAGCAGAGAAACTATCACCGCGTCAACCGAACGATTCGGTTGAACTTGCAAGTCTTATCGGTGCAATCGACGACGCTTCACCGACAACTGCTGACGCGCCTGTGATCTTTTCGTCGGCGACTTTGAGCCTCGGTGCTGGTTCGGACCGCCTACCGTCGAAGGTGACCCCTTCCAGCGAGGAAACTCGGGGCCAATCAACGGCCAGGAATACCTCGAGGCGAGCCAGCCGACGGCGTCGTCTGTGATGGCGGCCTGGGGACGCCCCGGATCTGATAATTTTCATTCCGAACATCGCGATAAACCTGCGGGCGCACACGCCTCTCTCTCTCTCTCTCGCTCACTCTCTCACTCTCTCACTCTCCAAGCGTTGCACGCTTACACCTATACCTATAATGTTGTAATTCCGTAGAAAAATTTATTATTACACACGCGTGCCGTGGCCCTCGATTTTTAGCGATATCAATTTTCGTATTTTTAATATTTTTTCATTGTAGAACGAACGGTTCGCGCTTCGACGATTCAATCGGTTTTCACTGGTAGGTACATTGTAACTATGCGAAGGGTATCGAGGTATAGCTGTACTAATTCTTCTTGCTTGTAACAAACAGTTTTACTAATATTATTATCGCTAGATCGAATTCGTGGGCTGTTTTTCAACTTTTTCAACTCTTTCAATTGACAATTCTATCGGATTGATGTAATAATTTTTTATAATCCAAGTTCGTATTACCCGTACAGAATCATGTTTAAGCAAGACCGTCGATCCGGAAGGAGTATAGAAATTAAAGCCCGACTTTAAAACTACGCATATTTGTTCGTCGTAACGCGAGGTAAATTTTTCACGCCGATTTTACACCGAGGTAGTTGAATACGGCTGCAGATTCATTTTGTTCAACCCTCGACACTGCCATGCAGCTATAGCTTATTGAATTAAAGCGACTCGTCGATAATTAAAATTTTGCAACGTTTTGCAGACACGCGAAACGAGCTCCGGACGATGATGGTATTATAATTCATCGCTTATACCCGCACTATTACAGCTTTATACACTCAAGTAATATATTCGAGGAGGCAATAATTCGTTGAGTGTATAGGCACAGAGAATCATGAATTATTTACCTAGTTCCCATTAATTACCGCTTGCTCTTCAATTATTATGTATCTTTAATCCTAAGCAAACCTCACCCCCTCACACCCCCCCCCCCCCCCCCCCCTCGCTTACTCTCTCATCTATTTCTTCCTCTCATCCCTGCAGCTTCCACATTGAATGCGCCTCCGACTACCGGTCGTGTATGTATATATATATATATGTATATATATGTAAGGTACAGGTATAGGTTACGTCAAGTTCGCTGCTCCTTCCGAACCTTTTACCCGCTATATACGATATAACACACTCACTTCCGGTACGCAATTTAACAGCTGTCTACGCTTCGCCGAGGAGCGCCGGCGATTATTCCGGAAATATTTTTACACCGAGTGCCGCAGGGTTATCAGCGGGGTGTTACGTTGAGTTGCCTATCACCGAGGATAAAGAATATCGGTAATACAGACCTGTCGAGTCAAGTCATACGGCGACTGAACGCTTCGGTATGGATTATAAACAACGAAATAACAGCTCGGCAACATGAGATGCGGAAAACTAACTCGCGAGGAGCTTAAAAGCGATAACTCGGTAGGTCTGTTTTACCGATTTTTCTTCCCCTCGGCGATAGGCAATCGGACATACCGTGTCTTTTACTCTGAAACGCCTCGCAAATGCTGATACAGTCGTACGTCGCGGATGAAAATGAGAAAGCCTGGGAAGAAACTTCTTCGTACGACAGATTATTTTAAATGAGTGAACGTCGGAACGCGATGTATTTTCGTGCCGCCGTACAGAAATTACGATTATCACGATCCGTTCCTCTTCGGGGCTGGTATATCATCAGCTGAAAAGCATGGCAGGCAGGTATGCACGTCACTTGCCGTCATCATGCCAGCCATAACAGCCGCGCTTATCTCGCGCTCGATCTTTTATCTATCGTCTTCGCGTCTTTTGTTTTCCCTGGCTATACACTTAACGTTTATACCTACACCGGTCGCGATCTGTATTTGCAAAGGCTTTGTAATTTTGTGCTCTGTACAGCCGTGATGAAAAATGCGCTGATGTACGTATTACACGCGTCTATGTATATAATAACTCCACATATTCGAGGAAGAAGACTCTTTCCCCTGTGGTCGAATGATCGAGGCGCGCAGATATTCTACGAGTCTAATAATAATAATAATAATAATAATAATAATAATTTATAATATCAACCACCCGAGGAACGGGCGATGGAGATAATCGTTGGTAATTAAATTCTTCGCATAGCTGTGTTTACACGTCTCGAACGAACGATGTTTTTTCTTTTTTTTTTCTTTTCTTTTTTTTGTTTTATTTGTATCGAGGTGTTACATCACGGTATATGTATACCTGCGAACTCACTCACCCGTGAATATCATTATTTGCAATTTTTTCATCCATCAAGTTACACCTACGAGCCGCGACGAAAGCATTTCTCGTCGCTAAACTTGTCAACGGTTTAATTACAGTTCGGTCTGTAGCTAAGAATAAGATACCGCGACGATAAACGAGCAATGGTCGTAAGTCAAGTATGAAAAAATCAGTTTTAATTTGTGGAGAATAAAGATAGCTTGAACGTTCTTACTCGGTATCTCTTTGTAATGCCGGGGGATTTACGTGCGAGGAAAATGTGGCAATTTTGACTTAGAGTTGACAACAACGTTGTTTTTTTTTTTTCTCTCTTCATACGTTACCTGTATAAGCATAGCTCCGCCGTGCCTCCGAGAATATAATCATACGAAACCGGCAATTCCGCGACATCCAAAGTCGTACGAATATTTCGGTTTCGATCGTTACGCGTCGAGTAACGATCTTCTCTTTATCCTGAGGAATTTCGGTGAGATCCTGCAAATTGGCTTTTTTGCCTCGCGAAGAAAATACGTGCCGTTGTATATCTGGTGTGTCTTAGAAGCGTCCATAACCCCTCCCTTCTTCGCTCTTTCCCTGTATTTATACGATGTTAGGTTGATTCACGTAATATATTATTTTATTACGAGTACCTAATAAAATTGTAAATAATAATACACGCTTATATATAACGTTGGACTGGTGCAGTTCATAAATCAAGAGACGAGTATATAATTGTAATTTAAAATGAAAATCTTGCGGCTTATCTTATATTATTGCAATAATTAATCACAGAGTCATTTGTTGTTATTCGTCAGATTTACGACACCCAACGTGGGCTGCACCTCTTAATAGATATAAACAGACTGCATCGCTTACCGACATTTTACGAAGTCATACGTGACGTATAACGGGCGTACAATACGACGATCACCCCCATGTCTTACGTTCACTTCCGGACTCTCCCGAGTTTCCGTATATCAAGTTTTAAAACAATCGTACACCCGCGAACATTTGCGACGTTGTAAAGTTGACCCATACCTTTATTTATTGATACAACAAATGCGCCAGCCGTGCGTCGATTGCGCTAAATTGGCTGCTTTATTCGTCAGACTCTCTGCAGCGTGCAGACAACTTTGCACGCACGTTGCCGAGTGAGAAGCTCGGACTCTTAAATTCTGGTATTACAGGAACGTCCAAATTGAGGATTGAATTCTAATAGAGTTGCAAACGCAGATCTGTAATAAATAAAAATTGACGCTGAAACAACGATCCTCGGGTCGACCCGTCGTTGTAGGCTGGTCTGGCTTTTCTCCTACGTCGCATGACGTAACAATTACGAAGGAGAACGCACGTCGGCCTAGTTTATCTCTGCAGCGTAAGGTATATACGTACAATGGTAAATAGTGACATTCTACCTTCCACATTTTATACTCTGCACGACAAGCATACATATATTATACTTTGTATAATGTATCACGTTTAGCGTCTCAGTGCTTGGATGATATATTCTACAAATTATGTAGAGGTCGATTGCAATAATTATGTCGAGATCTCGTCAAGTTGTGCGCGTGAATCAGGCAATCTGCGATATATACGCTTAGAGAAACCTTTTTCCTTTTTTTTAAAAAATGCTGTTTGTACAATTAATCAAAATTAATGAAACAATTGTTTGAAAGTAGTAAAAAAAAAATTCAATTCAACGAAATATACTTATAATCGTGAAATATCAATTTATATTTAGTCAATTTAATGAGGTGATACTTTTTTCGAATACTCTCTGATAGATTCATCGAGTAAGTGAACCTGGCTCACGACATTGAAATAAAATTTTGTTAAGGATTGAAATTTGGTTTTGATTTGACAGAGCTTGGCGACGTCGCGTTATGTTATTGAGAAAGCTTTTTACATATACTCTAAACATTTCCAAGATCTGTCAAGCATGAAATCCATTTGTTTTTTTTTTTTGGAATTTCTTCTACTTCCCAAAATAAACTCACGAAATTTGAGTTGTTAATTCTCGTACGGTTAGAACTCCCTTAACGTTGGCATTCGTCGGTTTTCGAAGGCGCCATCAAAAACTAGAATCTGAGGAAGAAACGATGAAATCGTTTGAAAATCAGGAACAGTTCATCAAACTTCTGCAAATGTTTGTGCCGATCTTAGATCGGGACACGAAAGAATCAAAATTTTTTCTTAATTAAATATTTCCCGTCCACAATGACATGGAATATTCGGTTCTTACGAACCGCGTTAAATGTCACTTATTTTTTACTAATATCAAACCCTGTACGCGTCGGAAAAAAAAGTCTCTGATTATTTATTTTGAAAATTGCGTCAAGTGCGTCGTTTTCACGTCAATGATGCGTATAATTTGATACCAACAATAAGTTTGCAAACATTGACTGACCGCGTAACATATTTTCAATATAACGCCCCATTGATCATATCAAATTTTGCAGCCTTTCGCCCCGCTTACGACCCTCCTATACTATAATAAGTTTGTGCGGATTATCCGTGGGTAATGACCCGTATCCCAGACGATTAACCTTCGTCGTGTCAAAATATTGACTCGAGACGATTGACGAGGTGTGAAAAGTTTACAGCAAATATATATTCTCGGCGTTTATCGCCTCCGTTTTCCCCGTGTCCACCGACACAAAATCCGTCCTTATTACACCCTCATCGTCGATCCATTTCCACCGGAAGGACCGAATGTCAGAATGTACGCTCCGCCTACGAAGTGCTTCGAGGGCAACTCGAGGCGGAGCTCGATTTCCGCTACGCTGCTCGCTGCGTATTTTACTCACGGATAATCTCCTCGTCGGTGTTTGCGTTACGTACTCTTTGAGATTAGGAGGAATTTTTTTTTTTTTTTTTTTTATTATAATTTTTTAGGATTTTTATCATTTCTCTGGACTAATTGTGGCCTGAATGTTACGTTTTGCCGGACTAAAAATCCCCCTGATGTATCGTACGTGTGCGGATTCTTTATTGGTCGACCCAAGAGGTGCCTCGTACCTGCGTGTGCGTAGAAAAAAAGACCGTTTTTCATCTACGAATTACCCGTAGAAGAAAGAATACTCGTATCTTTGCCGTGTTTTGATAAAATATAAATTGTTTGGTACACTGGGAGAAACTTTTAGTTCCGGTTACCGCTCAGTCTTTCAATATTTTCATTTTTTACCACAATCGAAGAATATAGTTGCTAGATTTTCGCGTAACTGTTGCGATGATTTAACGCTTGTGCAACGATAAATTGACGTTAAAGCCTTGTTTGACTAAAAAAGTAGAGTAAACCGAATAAACTGATTCGGCGTTGCAATAACCAAAAAAGGATCGACGACAGCGCAAAATGGTTAGGCGTACCTCGTTTTTCCTAATTCCAACAATATTCGGACAGTTTTTTTAACGATACTTGTTTTACTCAATTTTTCTAGTTACTGCAATAAATGAAATTTTTCCCAGTGTACGGTTCGACGGTTCGACTGGATTCATTTTAATATTTATATTATTATATCCATACTTATGGCTATTAGGATATATATGAGACCGTACTTGCGGTTATTTTATGTGACTCTCGGGAGAAACTAGAACGAGTATGCATGTTTTTTGCATTTCATTCGAATAGAGAACAGTTTTGCCGTGCAGAAGCGCATCTCATAGATTGTAGCTAAATATCCCAAATTGATAGAAATATTTCTGATATGAAAATAACTGAGGATCGAAGAAGAGGAAAAAATTATTACAAAAATCAACGTTGAATCCAAGATCGGGCATCAAGCACGCCCTTTCTTTGGCGTTCGCGTTGTGCTCACAAACCAGAATTTCGGGTCAGACATAAATGGCGCATACATTTTGTCTTCTCTTTTTTAGGGTGTATAAAGCTAAAAACTGGTTCTGACGGTCGAAAATTCGCTTAGATTTTACCGAGGCACGCACGGTAATCTCGATTATTTAAGACAGATATTTGCTTACAATTGCGACAATTGCTGTTGATTAAACGGAGGAAGAACAAAAAAAAATATCGTTTTCATACAAATATTCAGTGTAGATCAACAACCGTATTTACTTATTTCAGGCGAAACTCTGTTGTACGAACATTGCACTTCTCTGTCTTGAAAAAAAAAGAAAAAAAACGAACTCCGGAAAAATATTTATTTCAACAGTCCTCAGCACAAATTTGATTGTCTATTTGAAATGCAATTACTTCCATAGGAACAATCAAACATTTTGTTTGAATCGATAAATTATCCGTGCTTGCGGATTTGAGATATTAAATTACGTCGTGAAAAGTTAAAAATAGGAATATACTAGGGGGGAAACGAATCGTGAGAGATAAATTGTAAGTTTAGGTTGTTTCTGCAGTAGGATCGATCGTACACGCTTTGAATTGGCTGAAAACTTTACTTTGGTGTTATACACGAGGTATTAAACTGTAACATAGAGTACAGAGATAAAACAACCGACGGTCAGATAACGATTCGAGAGATGTAGAAGAGATATATAACGTCGTGTTATAAATGTATGTTTTCACCGCGTTATACGTACAAGTTGTACATTTTTCGCTCGTGTTTTCTATTTCCATAAATTTATTTTCTATCAACGATTCGTAAGCGGTACTTTTACCGCCGCGATGCGGACGCAATTTAAGCGACATATGTAATTCCATCAACGTCTAAACAATTTTTTTCCAACCCCCTCCTCCTATTTTCCGGCAAGATTAAACGCGAAAGCAGCTGAGAAACCTCCGTGCCAAATTCGGTTTACGACTCATATCGGTCACATCTCGAACGTTATATCTCGCCCACCTCGTACGCGTACCGTTCAATTAAATATTTTAATTGGCAGTGTATAAACAAGGCACCGAGTTAAGCGGAGTCAAATTTAATTAACTCGCAATTAGGGCCAACTAATTACACCAATTGTCTCGTACCAGTAGGCGTGCGAATAACAATGGGTATAACGGAATACGGGGGAGAAAACAGTTAAAGTACCAACGTAAAAATGGCTTCTGTAAATTTATCTCCTTACAAATCAAAGCGCATGCCGTAACAATTTAAACTGTACATCTCGCAAGAGAGAAAAATCCGTTCTGTACACGTATAAACGAAAACCTTTATCGGTATGTGTAATAACCTACACTCACTCCGCTTGCACGGCTTAACGCTGGCCTAATGGCTTCGGAATTAGACACCGTGAGGTGCGAAAACCGCCCCTTGGAAAATTGAAGCTTTTTCCACGATGTCGAATTCGGCTTAAAACATCACCGCGAATCGTCGGAAGGTTGTAAACGTTATTCACAATATCGAGGCCTAAGATCGGCGTGTAACTAGGCGTCTGCAAAACCAGCCGGATTTTAAATAGTAAGTTGTAAACTTTTAGGACCATAAAACAACACCGGTCTCGAGGGTCTGTTGTGTGCACACCGATGGGACGGAGTACCCTGCGTACGGAGAATCCGACCGTCCCTGCAATTTGCCATTGAATATTGATTAAAAATGGCGGAGGACCGCTCGGCAAAATGGTGCGAAAGCATAAAGTGTACCCGTAGAGGGTGAGTCCAGCTGTCGAGGGTCCTTTGTCCGGGTTTTCACATTTCTTCGAGGGACAACTTTACCACCCCAATGGAAATTTCACTCGTTCCCATCCTCCCGTCGTATAACTTCTACCTGAGTTATCGGTGCCCCACATCCCGATCACCTCGGTCATACTCAAGTGAAACTTGACCCTAACTGTATCGATGCGCACCGTGCGCCGATGAATAATTATCTCTTCGTGTCGAAAACAATTTGGCTTACCTGCGGGGGTCCGGCAATTCTCGTTCTATTATTATTGCCCGTTTCTACTCAACAAACAAATTTCATTGCTCCTAGTCATGCGTGCCTTCGATATTTACATCAACTCATTTGTCCACCAGCAGGCGAAACCTGACAATGGCCGAACAGAGCGGATAGCCGATATCCTTTTCAAGGGATCCTCTTACATCTTTATTTCCGATGTACATTACCAATAATGTATTCGTATTAGGGTGATCCTTATTTTCGACTATATCGAAATTGGTTTTAAACAAATAAACAGAAATTTCGTTAAAAGCTCTGTTTCAGCCCTCAATCTTCTCGCAAGATCTGTCGAGTTTGCCATTTAAAATGCACAAATTTTCACCCAACTTCAAGTACGTGACATGTGTTTGATCGTGGGACCGACTGTTGGAAAAAAATTTACAAACGTAAGAAATCAATCAGCATTGGTGCTACTATTTGATAAAAATGCCAACATCGACATCGGAGCATTTCGTGTCGATTGTACGCTGATATGAAACCCACGAATAGCGTCAAATTTTAAATGGCTGCAGTTGACGTGGAACGCTCCATAGTCGCACAAAATAAGTTTGGGAAAAAGACTTTGGCACAGCTACGTGGAGCAACAATTTAGATATTCACCCCACGACCATGCTAGGTAAATTTTTTACAGTTTCTACTCGGCATTTCGGTTGCTAGGAATCGTTGAATGGCCTTTAGTACGTCCTACGTCAATACCGGCGTATCTGTATACAATATTGTCATCCGCCAAGTCGAGTTCGAGCAATAAAGATTCTCGGCAATGGTCGGTCAAAGTTCGACGCAAATCAGCCGCAATGGCGAGTCGAGAATCGACGCTTTTTCGTTAATTCTGTAACACGATTTAATCGTCACGTATTTGGTATCATTCGTGTGTTGAGCTGCGATGATTTTCCTTTTTGAAATTGAAGAAGAAAGAAGGAATACTAATATTAAAAACGTTTTCGCTGTACGATGGTTCCTTTTTTATTTAGGAACTAATATTCTCTATAATTACACTGCGACCCGTTTTTTCGTACAGAGAGACAAGACGGTAGTGTTAAATATTTAACATTCAATATTGCACCGATATTAATTTGTAATCAGCAATTAACAACGATATCGAATCGATTACTATCGAAATAAATCCGCGCCATTACATTCGAAAAACAATTAATTTTCTCAACTAAACAACCCACGACTCAGTTCAATTGATCTTATCTACCAGATTTTTCATCAGTTTAGCTCGATTTGAAGCGAAAAATTCATTTCTAAGCTTTAGATTATGATATTTAATTATTTCTGTTTTTTTTTTCGTCTCTTTACCAATATTTAGAAATCAGTCGTAGCCTGTTAGAATATAGTAATTTGACAGGAACTCGATGTACTGCGACTATTTGATGAATCGTTCAAAACTTGACGATATTTCTAATGAAATTATAGTTACTCGATTATGTATTAAAAAGAAAAATTTAGCGATAATATTTCAACCCTGACATATATATATATAAAATATTGTATGTATTCCTAATGTTTGCAAAACAGGAATGTTCCGAACTTAACGTAAGAGCAGGAAATACGATCGTCACATCTGCCTTACAATATCGGTTACGACGTTTTTTTTTGTTTTTCTGCCCATAAAAAAATGATCGACTCCTCGTTTTATTTCTTTCTAAAAACTACGATCATCGTACACTTACTCGGGGCTTTCTATCAAACGGATTAAAAATTTCAGACCAAACATCGCACGCACCGATTACAGTCTCGACATAGATCCATAACTGTCGGCTGCGCCTTTAACATATACCTCATACATGTATGTATAATTTTCATAATTTGTCCGACAACCATTCGCCGATGTAAAATATGCGCATCGTTAATTTGCCAAGAATATATTTCTTCTTTTCCTTTTCAATGCTGTAAACTCCGGCGGCGATATTTTAAATTTCGTAAACAAAAAATAAAAAAAAAAAACAAACAAAAATAACAATTTCGTAGTCTATACCCAGATACATATACATTTAACATATATAGGCTTATATTATATGTATATGTATATATCCACCTATATTTCTTACCTCTTGTATAAATTACTATGCATTTATACCCAGATCGCGAGAACTGTTAATCGGGTCGTTAATTGTTTTTTTTTCTTCTCTCTCCCTCTCTCTCTTATAGTTTTCTATCGACTTCTCTCTACGTTTCGTCTAACATCGCGCGTGAGTTTCGCGTTGTAAAATAATTATTCATCACCTGCGTCGTAGTGCGATTTTTATCATTTCACCCGTTCGACGTAAGATTGAATTTTCGGTAGTCGAGTTTCTGCTCTCAAATATCATGGAAGAAGCCCGGGATCCGTGTACATATTTAAAAAAAAATATATATATTTCTAATATACACATATATTGTATATTATAGGATAAATAAATTGTGTAGCGAGTAAACTGAAAATTTATTGACAGCTGTAAAAATAACACGGGTCCATCCCGCACCACGGGTACAATAAACTCGCGCGCGTTTTCATACACGTCAAACTTATCTCTTTCCCATCATCTAAGTATACCCATACCTACATGGTTACATCGCATACCTATGTTGCTCAACGTACATGTATACGATTACATACGCGAGTGTGCTGCACAAGCACACACGGAAGGCTGTGGTAATTATTTGAATTTCTTTTTGCGGCCTGTTTTTCCGCCAGATCATGTAGGCAATAATAACAACAGTAAAAATAACATTGTAATAATAATAATAAAAAAAAAATAATAATAATTAAAATGACGACGATGATTGCAGTATTAATGCCCGCCGCGCGTGTGACCCGTAGTTTGTTAAAATCCGCTGCGGAATGTCCGGTATACATAAATGCCACTCGCTACCGTAATTATCCTCTCTTGATGGGCCGACCGTGATTCACTGTGAATCGGAATTTCGAATCTCGCTGCGTCTCCGTCTGTGTCGCAGTCTTACGGGTTAAAAAAAAAGAAAAGATAATTATTAGCTCAGCCGTGTGAGTTAGATTTTTACCACATATATGTATTATAGGTACATATAAAAATTGTTGAGGTTTTGAGGAAACGAACGAAACCGCAATATCGTCTATGTCGAAAGACGCGATTTTCTCCGATCCGCAAATGAAGGAAATGTAGAATGAAAAAAAAAAAAAAAAAATGGCGCGTGTCACATTTGGGTGGAGAAATTTTGCGATGAGTGAAAAAACGATTTCCAATCAACGATTCTTGGAACTGTCTTTTTTACTTTTTTTTCCCGTTTGAACTACGGTGTCGACCTATCGAAAAACGAAGCCAGCCGTGCGTTTTTTTAAATTTATTAACCGCGAATAAAAATTCCTCCGCTCGCGACAGATTGTCGATTCGGATGCCACCTGCGTCCGAACATCCAAGCGCGATTTCTCATCGACTTCGTTATCTCGATTAATTTTTAAACGCAGCACGAATCTCGAGAGAGATCGCGCCGTCTTACGATTCCGAATAAATATTAACCCTCGTATGTGTGGTTTGACGCAATAACGCCGGACACGTGGATGTGTGATAATTCATTGAGGCACGACTGTGTTTAATATATCTCCGAGCCGCATTCGGCCACGCCGTCTTGGCTTCGACTCGACGGCCATTAATTGGCGGACATCTTCGTTGCCGTTAAAGCGCTGCTTTAATGATCGGACTGTAAAGATGTTTTCTATTTCTATTTCCTTTTATTCCTCTGCAGCGTGGCATCCTCTTTCCCGTGTGTTTGTGTTTTTTCTTCTTCTCCGTCTTCTTCTTCTTCTTCTTCTTCTTCTTCTCTTTTTTCCTCTCGTGCTTCTTTTTCATTTTATGACACGACCATAAACTCTCGAGAGTCTCCGCGAGACGGGTCGAGGTTTATCCTTCTCGATGCACACAAGACACACATCGAAATTGTATTATCTGATTGTGAGACCCATCTCGTGTCCCGTTCTCGCACGCTGCAGCCTGACATTTAAAAGGGCCTGTACCTTACATCTGTGTACACCTACGCACGCACGTTTATATGTATGCACGAAATACCCGTAACCTCAATTAATTTGCTCGGGACTGCGGCCTTTCGAAAATCGCATCGTCTACGTTTACTCCAATGGCTTGACGGTAATTCGTTATCCCGAGTCGTATAATCGTTATAAATTTATACGAGTCGAAAGACCCTAGAATTTGCATCAAACTTGACAAATCAGTCTCGCCTACTTTCATATTCTTGATTTATACCTACCGAGTAAATTGATTTAATCAGCAACAAAGACCCCTTATTAACAACCATCGGTATAATTGTCCCCGTTAAATTTTCGGCCTCATCTCGGATAGCGCAAAATGGTTAGGCGTACCTCGTTTTTCCCAATTCCAACGATATTCAAACAGTTCTTTCAACGATACCTGTTTTACTGAATTTTTCCAGTTATACCCTAACAAATGAAATCTTCCTCAGTGCCGACGATTTGATCGCTGCGCTCTTCCTTTTTACACCCTCCTTTTCAATCGCTTTTCCAGAATGCAGCCACGTTCGTATCAATGTTCTCGGTTTTTGGTGCACGGCTCGACCAAAGACGCACACGTTTATAGGGCACCTCGGAGTGGCGAGAGAGCTTCAGCTTTCGGCTCGAGGTTACAACACCGTTGGGCACTGCTCAACAGCTCACCGCGGAGCTTGCAAGCCGTCATAACTTTACATAAAATTAGTGGCTAAAAGCCATTCGCCGCTGTCTAGAACTCTCGAGGTTATCCTGAAACTGTTCAACTATACTCATCCGGGAGTGGCGGAACTGTGAGGGAAGAGACGCGGCCGCGTAATGGACCGCTGATATAATTTCGAGAAATTATCATTAGGTTCGTCGTGAAATTAACCGTTCTCACTAACGGCGCACAATTTCTCACCGCAGCTTCGCGTTCCTCGAGTTCTTACGTACAACCTATGTCGTATCGTATGCTTTTGCATTCCCGGCGCCTTTCCTTCGATCGCGTTATTTTTACTTAAATTTCAAACTACGAGAACCTCACCTTGACAGAGTTGACCGAACGTCAGATTTTTCGTCAGTTTCTTTCTCGCCCGCTCGCGTTTCCCACGACGAGCGGTGAAACTTGCGATAGGAAAGTTTTAGTTCCTCTCGGAATCTCGATCCCGACTTCTCGGGATTTAACTCGGGCGAACGTCTAACGGTCATGGGAATATCTGCGGCCTCTTTCAGATTCGAAACGTAGGAAATCGTATCGAGAAATCGGATGGAAATGAAAAGTCGAAGTTCCGTCGCCGCAGCTTTAGCCCCCCGTTACAACCTTTTTAAAAACCGTAAGTTGGTTAACCTACGCCGGATTCCTTCGTCTCGGGACGCATCTTGTGCGGCTTTTCTACGTACCAAAGCGGAATTATCAGAGAGCGCGCGTTGCGAGCAGGTAAAACTAACCGGAGATAAGGGGAATTTCTGTAACTAAACGAGACGTTCGCTTCGCAGTCGCGTTGCGGAGATTTTCGTCTCGAGATAAAATTGTATTCCTCGTTCCCGTTGTTAAACCTACCCGCGCAAGCAGCTTCGTATGACTTATTGCCTGCGGGAACAAAGCTTGTAACTACACGCGTACAACCGACTCCGGCAACCTGCATGGCGCCTCGGACAAACCACCGAACTAAAATTTACACGCGTTTAGCTTTACGACGCGTTACTCGTACAATCATATCCGTCGAGCGCCGAGCTGTTGACGTATATTAGCGCGTATTTATAGGCGAGCGTAAAATACCTCGGCATATGATATGCGCGTGTGTCTCTGCGACCTACGAACGAATCGTAAATACGTTGTGTGCACAACGCGTTCGTCGAGCTCCGTTGTTACGAAAACGCTTGTTAATTTCTCACTTTCGAGCCGACGACACGCGACCGATCTTCAACTCTCGCCTCTGCGGGCAATCATCGACGTCTTGCGGATAGAAATCTCCTCACTCCTCGTAATTACGATCGCACTCTTATTCCCTTCATTCTCAACTCCGCCGACATTGTATGGGACTCGTTACGGAGAGATACACCCAAATCCGAGCGTCGTTGCATAATGCAGCGAGGCACGGCATGCGCTTCTCATTCTGCAGACGTTCTTCCGTCATAATGGTTGCGACGTAATGGAGACGTTACAGATCGTCATGAGCGGCGACTATTGCGGCACTTACAGCCGTTACTGCCGCACATCGCCGCACTACCGAAAGTCGTTATGTTTCTCTTTTGGGCGAGTTTGACGCCTCCGTAACAGCCGATCGTCGCCAAGGGCGTTTTCTTTCCCTTGAACGAGGAACTCCTGTCTTCGTTTCCGCGTCGGATCGGCTTCCGCGATTAGTCACGGCGGTGCCTTTTACGTCACAACAATCATTAAATATGACGCAAACTGATTTACAAGTCAGGTCCGACCAGCCGCGGTAAAACTTTCGGCTCCGTTTTTATTTCACATAAACTCGTCTACCCGACACCCCGGTCATCGGATAACATAATCAATGTTTCTCATCGCGTTGACCGCGGTTAAAACGAAATTACCTCTTAGATATTCCGTTACTCCGTTCTCCTCCTATATCAAAATTTACCTTATAGGACTAATTAATTGAGCCCAACAATTATTATTATTATTTTTTTTTTTTTAGTATTTTAATTATTGTACGAAACTTGACGGTTTTCGAAGCGATGGATAAAAAAGCAAAAACAAAAAGAAGAAAAAAAAAACCAACATTCTTTCATCCGTGCCAACCGAGTGTTGGTATATTATTTGTTGAATCCTAGAAACCTAGAGGGTTTACGATTACGAGGGTTTCTCCGACAGATGGGCAACCGAAGTGACATCTTACTCGCTGTAAGTATACCAGATGTAACCTTAATTGCCTATCGGGAGGCGAAGAGGTCTTCGCATTATCGTTCATCTTCCGGGAATTCTCCCGGTACCTATAGACCCAATCTCAGCGAACATGACGATAATCGTTAAATTTCGACGTAATCGATGACAAGGCAATTATTCGCGTCGCATCCGAACAATATTCCTATCACGCGCGGAGACAGTTTTTCCAAAAATGGCAGGGAGAATGAAACGCCGTGTCGGGAGGAAGGATGCAGACGTTGGTGTTTAATTGAACTTTGTCACTTGGGGTGTAGAATATTTGAACGGTTTTTCCGGTTTGTTTGTTTGTCCGGTGTCCCGTTTCTTAATTTTCCAAAGTGGCCCGCGTCTTCGAGCCGCAGAGATTAGGTCAGGACGGGTTTCTGGTGGAGCGTTTGGGATTTTACAACGTTCCGAGTCGTAGAATCGGAGTCTTTTCAATTCGTTCTTAAACAATCTTAATTTTATTGCCGCATGGTCTTTATAATCTTTGTCGGTATGGGTATTATGGCTCGTCTTGTAAGCGCGTTATGCTACGGGGATACAAGGTACGCGCAGGGACCTTTTCCACCCCGCATACCAGGTAAGGTTCGCCCTTCCCGTCAACCTTTACGACGCCGAGGACAGGCCCTCGCAACTAGCTTACCTCGCAGTAAAAAAATTGACCCACACGCCCGTCCACCACCTCGTTCGTGTCCGGTTCCCGGTTCTTCTTATACCTCGTTCCTTGGCTCTCCGCTTCAGCGAGGACGTCCTCGATTTTATAACACCGTACTTAGAGGTATTAGCCCGAAGAAACGAGCAACTAAATACACTTTATTTCGCTACAAAGATACGGAAACCTTTCCGATAATCCGTGACGCTGTCTACCTTCGACGCGACGTAAGACGACGGCAAATCTACCTTCTACGGAGGACGGTATTTTTTACCGGAGTATTACGCGAAGCCCGTACCCCGGAAAAACCTCCGACCATAATTTTCGGTTGGCTTGGCGAGCCGACAGCGACGGTAAAAAAATTTCATCCATATGCGGGGTGGATTTCCAGCCGGGAAAAACCTTTTTCGGCCTCGTCGCGTCTTCGTGAAGCACTTGTTAGGTACGAGTACCGGATACTGCGAGGGTGAATGCGGTTCCGGGAATTCGTCTTGGAACTTTTTCACCCTCTTGGGCAGGGGAAAAAGCTCGATCCGTACCTTGGTGCGTTCGCGCGAGATTCGAGTTTGAAGAAACAGCGGCTTTCGGCTCGCGTAAATGCCGGCATCGTGCCCACCTGTTCGCCGGATCGTCGAAGGGGGCTTCTCTCCTTATTGGAGACTTTTTAACCTCGGCTCCGCCTCGCGGCTTTCATCTTCGGTTCTTTGTGCCAGCATCCAGGGCTCCGGGCCACCCGTCGGGATGCTGCACGCTCCATTGTGCCAATACCCAAACACCGGGGTTAAGGTTCGTTTTAAGTTACAACTTGAGAGGAACTCCTTCGGGCCTCAGGGGCTGTGCCGAGTTAGGCGTTTCCGACCGGCATCGCTTGGCCAACCGGTCCAGCAACTCTGCAGTCGCCGCTGATGCGCGATGGAGAATTCGAGCCTCGACTCTTTTACACGTCATTCGAAAATTCCGCTTCGTGCTTTCTGATACCGGTTCTTTTTATTTTTTTTTTTTTTTTCTAATATTTATTCGAGAGGAACAAGGTCGTCGAAATTTCGAGTCAATAAATATACACATATGCATATAATGCATTGTTAGTGATTGTCGTCAGTTTTTATTGTTATTTTGTCTATACGTTACATGTATTATCGAGTGTAGCTAGTCAAGTATGGGGGTGTTGTTGTTCGAAGTTTAATAACGTATTGTTATAAAATTTTTGTGACGTCGCTTGAGCGGCATAGCAAGTGATTGGGACTTGACACATGATTTCGTAATTAGTGGTAATCGTGTAATGGATTTATATATTTATAATATCGCTATAGTAAGAAGAAACTTATCGATAGTGGTAGCGGTAAAATTACTTGTAACGGAGAACTTTTTATTTCAAGTCATGGTCACTTGTAGAAACGATCTTGACTGTGTAAGAAACGGAATCGAAGGTTTTTACGTCGAATGTTTGGAACTCGTGATAATTCCCCGACGAGGAGTGTGCGTGCTTACGGTTCGATATAATTTCCACATTATCTTCATTCATCCTAGATTCGTGCGAGAGAAATTTGTCGGAAAAACAATACAAGAAATGCGTAAGGTTAGCTGTCGGATTATAGATTTGAAAAATACTTTGATTTGCTTATCGAAAAACTAATAGGCTGTTTGTGCCATGTATTGTGTAATTGTCAGAGTATGAAAAATGAATTTGAGTTACATTAATTATTACCAAAGTAATGGATAATGGATTGAAATTGCATTATTCGTTACTAAAGTAATGAGCAATGGATTCGGAATGCACTAATCATTACGAAACACAGCGATAGGTTGTCAATTATAATTGCAATAATCACGACTACGGTAATGATTGAGTTATATCTTTTTATGATTTCGCATGTAACCGTAATATATTATTTACATCATATATTTATAGAATGTCGTGAACTTGGATAAAATTTAACAAGATTACATGTATTAATATACAATTACGTAACATCACATGCATATAATTTCACATAATTTACAGTGACAAATTCGTGTAGTGAAGTAGCGGCGATGATAATTCAGAACTCGAAGATAACTCTCGCGAAACTTGGCAACTGAACTACGGCTCGGTCAATTGCAGTTAGAGTGTTATTAACCAGCCAGAGTGAATCCAGTTTTGTGAGTCCAGCGAACAAGCCACTCGGCAGTGTTGCGATTTTGTTGTTGACCAAGCTTATGTGCGATATTGACGAGAGGCCCTCGAACGCACCAGCTTCTATTACTGAAATCTCGTTGTTGTCAAGATCCAGATGGTATAAACTGCTCAGTCCGATAAAAGTGCCCGACCGAATCGTGGATATATTGTTCTGGTCGAGCAGTAACACGGTCAGTTTTGGCAATCCTCTGAACGCCCCGTCATGAACGGTCGTTACGGCGCTGTCGGAAATGGAGAGAAAATCAAGCTTACTCAAACCTTTGAAAGTTTCGGCTCGCAGTTCTCCGATATTGTTCCAGTTTAAGTAAAGATTTTTTAATTCCGCGAGGCTTTCGAACGAGTTGGGAGCGAAAGTAGTTATTTCGCTGCGCTCTACCGCCAGAGAAGTCAGCTTCGGAAGACCAGAAAATGTTGTTTGATTTATCGTCTCAATCGGATTCTTATCCAGGCTCAGCTTCGTCAATTCTGATAGTCCGTTAAAAGTCTCTTCCGGTACGTGGGTGATCAGATTCCAATCCAGTATCAACTCTTTCAATTGCGACAGTTCGTTAAAAGTCCCTTCCGGTACATGGGTAATGCTGTTATTGGCCAAGGTTAACCTTTCCAGGTGGGGCAGTTCTTGAAACAAGCCGGGAATCGGTGTAACTGCGTTGTTCTGAAGGTGCAGATTTTTCAGGTTCGGCAGGCCAGCGAATGCTCCAGGTTGCAAATTGGAAATTCGATTTCCGGCAGACAGGTACAGAGTTACCAGTGAGACATTTTTAAACGCTCCGGGTTCAATAGACGTCAAATCGAAGTTGAATATTTCCAAACGATCGTGATGACTTCGTTGCTTTACTTCGGTTAAAACACCTTCGACGGAACTGCACACGGTATAGTCGAACACATTTTTGCACGTCGGCTGCGTCTGAGCAAGC